>NW_019212998.1:260314-388385 GCF_002532875.2 Varroa jacobsoni | reverse complement strand
ATTTGTTTATAAACATTTCTTATACGCAATTGATTTTCTAATGTTGTTTTCATTTTGACGACGCAGTATTCACCAACAGGCCCTAGCCTGCACAAATGGCACAGTGCTAGTTTGTCCTATCTCAATCCTCCTTGCAGCTGTCTAGTCTTCTTGTACTATCCCATTTGCAAAAAATGGGCGACCGTAGCATTGCGTCGCCTCGTGATAACGAGTACAAGGGCAGGAGATATCGCATCGCTTTCTCGTACGTTCACTCGCTTTTCCGTTCGAACAAAGTGGTATAGATCATCGACGACGTTCGCGACGGACAATGTCAACGTCGCAGACAGCGGCTATAATAGAATTTTGTTTAGTCCAGCTTCGCGTCACGAAGACGCTCGATTGTGGCCGTACTAGCGGCAACAGCACCAGTGCTATTGTAAATTATTGATTGAGTAGCATAATATCTATATTGCCTACAACTAGCAGTGTTGCAGCCAGGAACCATGGAAAGTCTCTCGGAATCGCGAAAAATGTCCCATCATCATTGCCATCAGCGTAGGCATCGTCAAGGAAAGGAAAAGGCAACTTAAGGGGCCGTTTTGTTGGTGGCCGATTAGGTGGCACACAAACATGTGGTGAATTATGACGTATCATTGTTATCTAGAGGGGCTGGAAACTTCCATAGAGGCGTTTGCAGAAGAGGGGCGAATTAGATATAAAGATGGGAAGCTAATAAACAACGATTGCCGTTGTTTGAAGATTTTATTAGTTATGATTTGTTGTTCTTGGGTCTTAAAAATGGTGTGACGTACGATTTCATATGTGTAATCTATAGAAACTAATATTAATTTTTTATGTGTTCGTCACTTCGAGTGTTTCGTTAATTCGTGACTTTGTGTTAATTTTCGCACTGCCTCGATCGGCAGCCACGCTTAAGTGAGGCGCTTCGCGCTAATCGGCGTACAGTCGCATGTAAAGGTGCGGATATATGTGTTTCGTCCGTGGTTATTTGTATTTCTATTTTGTTCTTTCTGTTCCGGAAAATTTCCAAACACCCACATGGATAGCGCTGACTGTGTTTTCCTTTGGGTGCGCTCCACGGTTCGAGTGAGTGTTTAGGGTTGGAAGCGTTTTGCCATGTCTTGACAACTACTCAAATAACTTGCTTCTCTCGCTCAGTTTGTCCCGTGTGCGAGATGACAGATTGGAGTGTCCCCACTGGCTGCTTCCTTTTTGCAACAATATATTATTTTTAAAAACGATTTCCCCTTAAGCGATATATTGTCGCAATAGAAGATAGTATGTATAATCTTTTTGCGTTAGGCGATTTCAAAATAAATCTCTAGCGTAAAAAGAGTGTAACAAAGCAACGGCTATGTATCTGCTATCAATATGTTTTCTGCGTGCATGTTGGATGGGTCTGAAAGCGCCATAACAAAGCCCGATAAAACTAAGCGAATGAGACATCGACAAGTTATTGCCTTGAACATGAAGCACCAGCGCCACCGTTGGTGTTTGAACGGTGTATCAACGAAGTTCAATTGAACACTCGTAGGATTTAGCGTTATCGATTAAGGACAGATAAGCAAGGAAGTGAAGGAGAGTCAATCTTGTTTATCTCTGTGTGATAAGTATGGCAGGAATGATAACCATCAGTATATCACTGTTTATAGAGCAAAGATTTGCATTCGGCTGTAATTTACAAGTACACACACATGAATATCGCTAGACATAACTTGTCAGTTACGTCTGTTGTTGTAAAAGGTTCATTAATTTTTTTTATACAAAACTTTTATTCTGCTGCTAAACATTCACAGATCTGCCTAAGCGAATCAATATTTTACTTGTGAATAAAGATACCTAAATGTTCCGTCATATTTTTGCCATAAGTTTGACGCAACTGATAGATAAAATATGCTGATGATTCGTTGAACACTTGAAAATGTGCTTGTTTAAACTTAAACACTATCACATTTATAATTGATTCTCTAAGCGTGCACAGCTAGTTCGTTGTAATTTACTAATATTCCTTTTATCAGATTATCATTCCTGTAGTTGGCGTGCCTGTAGAGGGAACGCTCATTCGGCCTGTTGTACAAAACATGCAGCAAAATATATGTTGACGACAAAGTTTCACAGGATGAGAAGCAGTTATTTAATAAGAGCTAGTTTCTATACAAATCTGCTAGATGACAGCTGGTTGAGTAATGTGAAAGGATGTGTCCTTCAGCTCTTTGCGAGTGGTCTTGGCGATCTTCGCTTGTAACAGAAAACAGAACCGTTTTAGCCAATGTTTTGTTATTTTAGCTATCTCGTATCTGACAGTATACGGATGCCTAGTAATATTTTGATACGTTCTTGTATAATTCATGTATAAAAAAAGAATGTAACGAAGTGGCATCATATAAACAGCATGATCTCGGAATGGAATCATGTGGAGGAAAGGAGTACTAGTGGTAGCAGACATCCAGACAAAACTGTGGCTTAGAGAAATATATGCTAGCGCACTCTAATACCAGGAGTTTTCGTCTTTGATTCATCTCTGGTAATGAAGTGATAGTTTCACTTCATCCGTGCTACTTCACGAAAAACGATAGAAAGAGTACGAAACCATGAGCCCAAATTGTAACCGTACAGCCGAAGTGGACAAATTATATTCTTACACATTTAATCACTAAGTAACCCGTGTACCGAAGTCTATTGAGAAATTGCTGAAGCGCTTTCTCGTCTGTACCGGGGACAGCTCATACTTAGTAACTTAAGTTTGCTAACAGTTAGGTGCAGACCGCTTGGGTTTGGTGTGTTTCACTTTGCTATTAATCTAGGTCAAAAGTTCAATCAAAACTGTTTCTCACTTGTCATCTATATAACTAGCAAGTTAACTTAATATATTTTTTTTAATTCTCTTATTTCGCTTTATTTTTTTAGGCAATTCTTCAGATAGATTCTAAAAAACAATTGAAAATATGTGCATTAGCTGCTGTGGAATGGTCCATAGTATACACTTACTTAAAATACTTATATATACATACTTAAAATTCGGTAAGGTTACAAGATGATTAAAAATATGCCTATTTACTAATTCACTGCTACTGAAGAGCGCTAGAATTACAACAATAGAATAAATTACTAGCCGATAATTGCAAAAAAAAAAGGTCGAGATCAACAACACTTTGGTTTGTGGCGGTGTCGTCCAATTTTGATCGTAGCAAGCGGCGGTTTTTTATATGACTCTATTGCAATTCTTACAGTAAACTTGGCTGCTAGGCAAGAGCATGAAGCGACCTGTAGCAGACGATCGTCTGCATTGTGGCCTTCAGTGAATGTGTCTAATATGTCCTGTTTCCTTTATTTCATAGAAAATTTTAACGGAAGTGCTGCCTGTAATTAGCAATTACTACTCGTTTTTCTAATGCTCTGTGCTAACAAAACAGCAAACAGTACTCAGTCGATAGTAGCTCGTATTATGCATAGTGTTAGCTACAAAGAACTTGACTTCAAAATGTCGACCTCGGAAGAAGCCTCGTTTTGTTATGTTACAAATAAGCTTATTCCACTACTGATTGCCGATAACGTCGCAAGTTCCGTACAAAGTATTGGCTTTTGTCAAAAGTAAGACCTGAGCCCCGGTGGGGTAAGCGGCAAGGCACACTCAATTGGTTCTTCCATGTTTGGAGTTCGAAATGTACAGCATTTAAAGCAGAAGGGTAAGTTGGACGATAAAAGAATATATACATTAGCCTTTAAGGCTTCCCTGCTGCTGTTTCCGTTATCAAGGTCACTGTTTCAGAAGCACTTTATCAAAGCAGTTTTGGGTCGATTCCGTGCAACGCAATATCATAAGTCACCTTTGCTTTATTGGAGCTCGTGTAGGTATTCCAGCTGTTTACTGAATCCGATTCGAATGAAAAAATGTGCAAACGAAAAGAGCTAGCCATGTATAGCTTTTGCTTTGTTGGAAGAAGAACGACAGGATTGATGTCGACCCGCTCTTGTGTGTCAATTGCCGCTGACCTACTACTTGGCTGAATGGGTTCAGCGTGCGAAGCGCTGGCACGGAACATCTGGTCGTCGCGGAGGTCATACGTGCGTAAGTAGTCGATGCCATGATATACGAATTTAAGCATACATAATGTAAACGTACGGTTTTTTTATCGTTTTATCTTCTAAGATACCGGTTAGCCTTAGTTAGTAGTTGCTCGCGTCACATGTCTCGTACATTGGGCACCCAGTTAACCGAGACTGCAAAATGAAATTAATTAGCGTAAGTCGCCTTATTATGTCATACCTAGGAGACCGTAAACAAAGTGGAAAAGCAAGCTTCACGGACCTCAGATAAAGATTCGTTTACATTCGAAATACTTTTCATATTTATGGCCGCACAACGATGGTTTTGCTCGGCACAAGTTTTTCTGTCTAAGAAGAAACCCGTAGTATATTATTGTGTGAAGAAATAACACTTCACATAGAAACCGCTGGAAATTTAATCAGAAGTTTTAGGCGTCCTGTTTCCCATGCAATCGCGTAAAACGAAAATGAAAGGTCTTTCGTTTGAAGTTATGCTAGCGAATTTTCTACGGTCGAACTTACGGTGCTTATGATAATCATGTGAGCCCTGCTCGATAACTCAGCACTAACATGTTTCCAAAGGTTACCCACAGATCTTTTCATTATAATAAAATTGTATCGTGGAGGCTGATCAAAATCGGCCTATGGTTATAGAACAGGTTTTTCTAACAGGTAATCGGTTGAACAAGAGATTAACCCTTGCATCCGATTAAAAGCATCCTAGCTTGTTCGCGTGTTGCTGGAACAGCCTTAGACCGTTCCATTTAATCTATGGCTGTGTTCAGTTGTACTTATGGCTATACTACGGCTATGATAATTTACTTATGAACACTCTAGGGTGATAATTAAAACTTGACTAAAATTGATGGCTGTCTACCTGACGTTTTGTATTATACAATTATGCAAAAAGGAGTGATCAAGTATTAACAGAAATAGGTATCCACTCACTGATGTTGTAACGATCTATGGTAACATTTGACGACCTTACCACCAACATTTTACCCTATAGAAATACTAAGGTGGACGCTTCGCTGGTCAAAGCGCTCTTCATATGTATTTCGGCCGTGACAAACCCTATTCATTCGTTAGCTGAAACTCGACGATTCGATGTAAAGATTTAGTTATCAGGCATCAACACGTGTATGACATACGCGTGTTGCACATTCGCTTTTTAATAAGCGGGACTGTTATGAGCGTTAACGTTGTAGATGCAGGTGTTCAGCTGCAACTCATTCTTTCAAACCGGATGTGTCAAGGACTACCTCGGTGTTACTCAATCACGTTGGCTTTACCTTCATGACTGGGTAGTCAAAGATTTTTTTTCATCATAGGGGGACTGGCATAAAAAGGATATTTTCCGACGGCTATACTGAAAAACCTCATCAACTTTCCGCTAAGACTTCGATATATTAAGAGGTCACTAAATTTACTAGAAGCTGGGTGTATATCTCTATGAACTGTTTCCGTTAACCAACATTTTGATTGTCTAGGTGCATGCAACCCTGAATAGGGAATTGTTCAGATGTATGTTGTCGCACACGGGGCTGATCTTTGTATAATGAAGTTAAGTCATCAAGGACCGGGATTCAGGCCACTTCAAATGCCAATTCTTACATTGTCAAGCCATTTGTTTTAAAATCAAGGAGCGAAAGCAGTTAATTGGTTGACTGGAAGTTTGTCATTGTTCTAGAGGCAATTCACAGATGACAATAAAAAGAGGGCAATTCCAGATTGCATCCTTGTCAGCTGCACTTAGTATTGCCTTCTAGTGTTTCCAATTTTTCCCATGGGGAAAGTACTTGTAGCTGGTCATTTTCAATAAGAACAATTATTGAACTATGAATCAAAACATGACTAAGATAAACGTCGGGTCGAACAAAAGGTATTATACCGAGTAGAGTTGCCACTCTAAGATAGGACCAGTTTTTAATGAACATCATCTTCAAACCGTTATAAACATATCGTTTTGCACATGTACATTGTCTTTGTAATTCATTCCTACTGATGACCCTACTATCAGAACAAAATAAGGGAAAATAATAATGGCAACATATCTTCTCTTCTTTCGGGTGTACAGTTCTACAGCGTGTTTTACTCATGGGTCGTGTTAGGCGATCTATTCAAAGCATGCGTTTTTGATGCCGTCTATATCCAGGTAGCCGGACCGCCCGTTGAATAGCATCGGTCGCCAACAACGTACGCGAACATCCAAGACTGAACAATATTGTGTCTGTCACCTACTGAAGTAAAATTAAGACTGAGCCGCTAACCTCTGTTACGTAGTGCATCTTGTTTAAGTCAGCTGTTCTGGCGTAACGTCAGGCTAGGCATACGTGTACAGTATAAAGTTCACTCTGTACTTTGAAGACTCGCCAAACCAACGGTGAAATATTATGGTTATAAGGCCCCAATAGTGATGTAGCATCGGACATCACTGGATGCGTTTATGGATCAGGAATTGGGAAATTGTAATCCTACTGTTAAAGCACTGTTAGGGCTAGTTATGAGCCGCCACATGTTAGCTTACAGTTTAATGGAAGCTAAGTACACATGGTTTCGAACTGTGTCATTCAGGTATTATTATAGCAGAGATGTTTCGGAGACGTTTTCACTGAACTAATGAATGATCTGGTAGGTGCTAGTAACAGAAATAAAACCACTACTTTCAAAGTGGTGTTTTTAATGCGTCAGTTTAGAGCATGAATGATGCCGCTTGTTACTGACCCAGTAGAACTGCATCGCCTTATAACAATTGGCCTTAACGATATGTACCAGAATATTTCGCGTTATCCGCCAATGCAGTGACACCCGAGATTATTAGATGAAAGAACGTGGTCAAGGCTATGCATCTGCGATGTAATCATCTGCAGCGTGCAGTTAGGGCTTCTAGTCGACTTTAACAACAGCTTTATCTCATTTTTAAAAAAAAACATTGTGACTAATGACTGAGGTTACACTACTGTTATTGTACGAAGTGCATAGTTTAGATTGAGCCAGGCTTTGCGATCTATTGGTCGTAAAGAATATAGCGGTCATCCGCTATTCTCGATACTGGAATAAATTTTTTTTCAAGATAACACTGCGAACTCACTATGGCTTCGAATTACGAGTGAAACTCAGTCATAGTCCAAGCATTGACTCTAGGCTAAATTCCACCGATACTGTATATTTCTGTTGGTACCCAAAATCGATGATCTACGCTCTTATCGGTCTCTATACGGCTTCAGAAGAGTCCAGATTTTCATATGTTAATGTAAAATTTGTAATAATAACGAAATAACTCGAAAGTGAAGAATACCCAGTTATAGTGGCATCTCGATTCGAAAAGTAAAAATGATTTTTTAAAGATTCGAATGATGCCTAATTAACAACACCCTAAGTCTATTTAGGATGTCACCAAATCTGAAAAGATCGTTTATTTTCGGAAGCAATTTCAATCAACATGGACTAAAATCGGGCGTCTTTAATCTCTTTAGGGCGAGAAAGTCTTTACTGGTGATGTAAACACCCTTTTTAGAAAGGGTCGCTGGCTTCTTTAATATTCAGTTAACTATTAGTTTAGTAATTTTATTATTAACTTCAATTTATTTTATCACTAATAGAGACAACTCTTAATCTATGAACGTGTCCCAGAAAATAAGAACTACCGAAATGATGCCGTATGTACACGGTTTTCGTAAAGGCGAAGCCCTTTACATAAAAAAAAGCAGGGTATAGTAAGGTACTGTAAAAACGGTAGCAAAAACGAGGATTAGTACCGTATATTTCCTACGGATCTTTTCATAAAACGGATGTAGGACAAACCGTCCTCAGGTCCAACACAAGATTTCTGATCATTTGAACCTTCTGCTGACGCAATTTAACAGCCTAGGTCGGAATATATTGTGCGTGGTATACTCGATCGACACTTCACGAATCCTGAATATCGCTTGAATCATGATCACTCTTAATCAAATTTAAAGGAGCATGTTTTCAGAGTGACTGTGAGATGATTTAAGTTGCTTCGAATTTTTGAACACCTCAAAGCGAATGCCACTTTTTTTTCAAAAATGGGCGTTTCTGTCATTCCATGAAAAAAGAAAAACAGGGAAATTTCAGACTTTTTTTGGCCTTTCTCCTGAAAGAAGCAAGTCGAACTTCTTTGTTGAACCAAGTACTCTACCTATGGTACGTTGGTCTTAAATCACTTATGCTGTTGTTTTGTGGTCCGTTAAATCTCGGGCCCTCACTGGATCGGTACGATCTAGTTTTTGTGAAGAATGACTGCCTTTCTATGTCTAGCTCTATTTCCCCGTAAGGCTCGCGAAATTGATCGCAGTGATAGAAAGAACTCTATCAACCGGCATCCGCAACAAGGTTGGCTATAGTCACACATGCCAAACTGGTTCAGCGCAGATGCCGCTTATTGTGTATCAGTTATATGCTGTGGCACAAACTCTGCGGCAGGCAGAGTCGGCAAATCAGGATTACCGATCTTACAGACAATGAAGAGACAATGGTGACCTATAATGAATCTGCTACTTCTTTGCTTTTGGCGTTTAGAAAATATGTGAATGGAGCAAATGGAAGCGCGAATATCGGATAATGTCTAAATAAACAACCAGTTTACCGGAGCACATGCATCCGACATGGCACTGAGTACGAGATAGAATAGTTTTGATTTGGTAGTTTTTGTTTGCTTTTGTTAGGCGAATTTATAAGGTTTTTATAGCTAACCATGAACCTTGGGTTTAAATTTTCGAGTCGTCGCGGCTGTTGTTTTCAATCTCCGTTTCCATAAAACCCACTGGAACTCACTTTAATTATATGACGACTTATAATAGATTTGTACAAGCATTCTTTTCAGCAGAAATACTATATATATATATATATATATATATATATTGTACTCTACTGTTAGTATTTTTTTCACTATTGAACTGTTTGTTTTGGTAGGTACGTTGTTGTTTATATAGGCGTGGTCAACAGCTATTACCAAGATGAGTCGACTTAGCGATATGGATCTTCACCCCACCGTCAGCTTGATAGCTTCCTATTAGTGTGTCCAGTCAAGAAAGTGCGTACCCATCCCTCCTCCTATCGCTGCAGTTTGCCTCTTTGAATACAGAAAATTAAGGAAGAGACAAGATAGGGCATTTCTTCGATCTCCCGGGGCCTTGTCGCGGCATGAAGCCGTTGGCTGGCCCCCACAATCGAACTCTTAGCTGTTGGGTCTCTTTTCTATCAATAACCAAGCATCGGTGAGAACATCTTCTGGAGCTCAACTCGAGCTTCCGAAGAAAGCAAATAAGATTCCGAAACGATGCCGGATGGAACTGGATCAGGCCCTAGTGGGGGCGGCAGCTTTGGCGGAAATACTGGCCCAGTATGGCGTGTTTCGCAGCTTTACTATCGACACGGTTTGCGCTGCGCTTCCCACCCGCGACAGATGCTGGCCTTATCAGCGATTCTGGTCGCTGCCTGTGCCTACCCGCTATGGCGGCTCAGCACGTTAGGCAGTGGTGGACACCACTTTCGGGAAGGTGAGGGCGTGTCACCTCCGGACTGGTTCCATGGGCTTCCGATAGCTTATGTGCAACAGGTAAGTTAAGCATATAAGTAACTGTTAGTAACTACCAGTAAATTTAACCGTCTTTACACAGTGATAGCGTAGCGGCAACGCGCTTGCCTATTAAAGTTAGAGGTATTCAGTAAGCTTTCTATTGAAAGAAACGCAATCCGTTTCAAGTATGTTTAAAAGATGGAACACGACCCAAAGTTCGAAACATTAATTTTTAAATAAATATAGACTTTTAATATTTCACAATAGAGCGTTTATAGCTAAGCTAAAGCTTACTATTTGTACTGAACAAACATACTACGGTTATGTCGGTTCGTATGTATAGGTTGAAATTCGAAAATGATATTACTTGGAAGATCTTCTCATGTGGCAGTTTAAGGGCTTAGTCGATAGCATTTATTTATTCAGTTTACCTAGAGAGTGGATGATATTCAGTATAAACAGTTTGAGCAATGGACATTTCGTGCTATAGAATAATCAAATGTCTTTGAGGAACGTATTCTGTTTTTCTTTAGGCGTTCATTGCGTCTATTTAGTTATTTGGCGACAGTCCGCCGAAGCACGCTATAAATTGCCTAGTTTATTCATGAAAAATATACAATAAACATTTAGAATTAACGAAGAATCAGATGCGCTTCTCATTTAAATTTTAAAAAGCTGGTGGCCAACCAATTCTTTGATCACCCTGTAGGTGGTCTCATATGTAATTTCGTTTTTAATCAGACTCGAAATTTGTTTTTAAATGGCATCAGATCTGCTCTTTTGTGGTAACTTAAGGTTGTTTGTTTTTGTATAGAAATGTTTATAGAGATAATTTTAACAACCGTCTTATAACAATATTCGTATACAAACAATTGAGATTGTCTCTTAAATCGCTTAATGTCGGTATTAAACACTTCAGATAATTGTTCGCAGCGCCGTGATACCTTGGGATTCGCAAGAGACTCAATTGTTGGACGCCTTTCGAGGCCCTCTGTACACATCGTTCAAGGTATCCGAATTGGTG
This sequence comes from Varroa jacobsoni, assembly GCF_002532875.2. Taxonomy (NCBI): domain Eukaryota; kingdom Metazoa; phylum Arthropoda; class Arachnida; order Mesostigmata; family Varroidae; genus Varroa; species Varroa jacobsoni. Next base: position 377,769 of record NW_019212998.1, on the reverse strand, counting down.
AGTACCAAAGAAGAGCTACAAGAAGAATTTCCATTGCGTCATGCAGTATTGATTGCAATACCCTGCCTTACAAAGACCTCATTACACAAACAACTTTTTATGCAAAGAGAAACAACTTTCGAAACGATTTTTGCTCAGAACGGTAAGCAAATACAAACCTGTACCGCCCTAGCGACAGCCAGTGACTCCCGCATCACTGGAAAAATAGAAATATTCTATTACTCACGATTTCTCCCCTGCCTAAAGCCTTCAGAATTTAGTTACGCAAAAAATTCATCTTTGGAAATTTTCAGGTTACCAATCATCAATACGAAGACATCTCAAATAACACAAGACGAAAGATTTCTCTACACGACTTATGTCTACAGGTAACAGACATAGTCTTTATATGAAAACGAATACTGCATCAGAGGGACGAGATTGGAATTCGCTGCAATTTAGGATGACAAGTTCTCGGGGGAAGTTTTATAATTTTTTCGACATAAAGCCAGCCAAGATAAGGTAACAGAGACAGACGTCAAAAAAACGATCCGATGACGGCGAAACCTGGCCATTTTATCGATGTGACTAGTATAACTGTTATTTTTAATACTTCTAATTACGCATAATTGTTCCCGATAAAATCATTTGCAGGTTCAGGAAAGTTCGTCTGGTTCATCCGGCCTCCTGCCGCAATATTCGTGCTTGGTAGTTTCACCTGCGCTCATTTGGCATAGGGATCCACAACGCTTCCTTCAGGTTAGATGCACAGTACACAAACTAGATGCTTCCGCCAGAGTCAAAGTAGGTCGATCGCCTCCGTACCACGCAGCGATCGGAAAACAACGTCAAGACGTCGATCTTAGTCAGTGTATTGACTCTGTCCTCGTATTGCTATGAGGATAATCTGGCCACAGTCCCCTGATAGATATGGGCAGGTCGAGTCGGGTGCCCGTCAACGTCGAATAGGTGTCACTGCAGAAGTTAGGTTCTGTGTCTGCCCTGAAGAACTATAATATGACTAGCTAAAAGCGTCCTTATTGTGGTAGAATGAAAGCGTAATAATGATAATATTTTTTTTTGTTCACTAGATAATCATAATAACTAATAGCGGTGGTACGTACAAGATGCAGTCCTAACTTTTAAGAATTTGATGTGTTAAGAGATGATAAATTTACTGGTTCAGTTCATAATTTATATTATGCATATGTGTATCGTGACCTATTAGGATCCGCATATTGTGGACAGCTTGTTCGGGCAGCAAGACACCAAGGAACTCTTCTTCGGCCTGCCGTGGCGGGAAACCGGGCTTAAGCGAAGCTGTCTACGAAACAGGCAACGAGTCTTGAGTTACGCTGTGACCTTGCTGTTGGAACGTTACGATGCTAGGTATATCAATTCACTTAGGGAAGCCATGCTCAAACAGTTTCCTCTTGGTCAGCCGTCGATGACTACAACTGAGAGTGGAAATGATACAACAAAGGGGTACGTTGGTGTGTCTACTGCCTCTTAAAACTTATTAAACCTAAAAATGAGTCGCGGTGAAGCCTTCGAACTAATGAAAGCGATAATTTGGAATATTGTCTACATTCGGTGCTTTTTTGAATGTAATACGGTTTTTGGACAATATTATTGTGACAATTGAATGCTATTAACGTGGTCACAGACGATAAATTTTCGACATATAGATAGTTTAAACTTTCTTATCATCTCATCATTTTGTTTACGCATCATACAGTTTGGATAAATAACAATGTTTTATTTTAACTATGAATTACTATCCTTTATTAATTGCGAAAACATTTTCAGATTCAATCATACAGCCCAGCGTAGCCACCTACACTTTCGGTATGTGCACCAGTTAGCCGAGTTTCTACCGCTTTTTGTCGTCTATCTATTGATGGCGTTCTACGTGTACTTCTCATTGAGTAAAGTGGCTCTGCTCCGGAGTAAGATACTTTTGGCTGGAGCTACTGTGGCAACAGTGTTCCTATCAGTAATTATGACAATCGGTAAGTATTTGTCCAATTCGTCTTTCATTATATAGGTAGGTAGTTAATCCGCTTCTCGTTGCGATGTTCGTGCAGGTGGTCAATCGTTGTCGAAGATGAGCATAGGAAATATAAACAAATCAACACCCGAGTTAGCGTATCTGTTTTCTCAAAATGAAACTTGTGCACGCCTTTTTTTACCCTCTATGTAACTTTATTCTCATATTATAACTAGATAATCATATTCAAGCCAAACAGACAATATCTTTGAAAATAAGCTGGTTTGAAAACATTAAGGAGGAGTTATTTTTCTATGTCTATGGAAAAAAATCTATGAGAAGAAGCAGGCTAACTGCTCTATTGGTCGGAACGTTAACAGGTGGCCGTTGATTAAACCGTTTTGTAAAAACAAAGGTTATAGGCTCGTATACTGTATTACAGGCATTTGCCTATGGCTTCGTCTGAATCCTACATTAAACGGTAGTCCGTTGGTCAGTCCACGTGCTGCACCATGTGCAGCCTCTGAAGTACTGCCGTATTTGCTTGTTATAATCGGCCTAGAGAATTCGCTCTGCATTACGAATTCTGTTGTGAACTGCCAGCCTCGCGGTGAGTGTCTATTATTCCTGTATCGATACGGGGAAATTCGGACTATTTGTGAGACACCTAATTAATTTCCGATTTAGAAACGCTCCTTGATTAGAGGTATATTCCAAATTATATACATATATAACGTAAAAGATTTAGCATACTTAGCTCTTATATTCAGAGAAGATGTTAACAGATGGGCAACGTTGTCCATGATGTTTGCTGCAATAATAATACCACTAACACGTTTCATATATTTTCATATATGCCTTTCAGGCGCTAAAATCCATCTCGCACGGGGCCTATCACGCGAGGGCTGGTCGCTCGTGAAAACACTTCTGACGGAGTTATCCTTGTTGACAATGGCGTTCTTTACATTCGTGCCCGTCGTACAGGAATTCTGCCTGTACTCTTTGATCGGCGTTGCGTGCGACTTCGTCCTTCAGCATTTTTTCTTCGCGACGCTGTTGTCACTCGACCTTCAGCGCAAGGAAAAGGACGACGAAGGCGGTGCGCTTGTTGGCTATCCTCGACCAGGCCACCCAGGTACTATCCGGCATCGAAATAAAGCTAACAAGGCGATGGCACGCGTATTCGCTGGTCAACCCACTCAAAGCAGTGTATTGGACAAGGTTCCCAGGAGGCTACGTTTGCTCTACATTTGGACAAGGTTGGTTCATAAAACGTACAGATCCACTTAATCCAACCTAGAGGGAAACAATAGGTCTTTATTTATTTTACATTTTTATTTAAGCATTTATTTTTATGCATAGTACGATACAGTCGGTATTGCTATCACATACATGTAGGATCTGGACCTACTCATCTAATTAAAGGAAACTATACCTCAAAACATAGGTGCGTGAGAAAGATCACAACAAGTCTAGCCAAGTTAGCGAAACCGGCATTTTTGCGTCAGAAAGAATATTTTGAAGAAATTTTAACTTTTTATCAACATCGCACAATACAGTGTCTTCTGAGGCTCTGCAAAACGAAGATTTCGTTGAAACATATTAATCTATTATTTATCGATTTATGTACATGTGCATACTTTCAAGTGGATATTTTTTTCTTACTAAAAACAGCCTTCTACTGACGTTATGTATTATTCCCTATAGCAATAGATGTTTCGGCAAAAACAGACTTATGTTATACGCTACTCAAACGTGCTGCATTGCCTTTTTTGTATATAAAGATTTCGTGTAGTTCAACGAAGTCTTATGGCAATCCTAATCCTGTGGATTGTTTTGCTTGTGCAACGATCGGGAGTCATCGAAAGCTTTCGACCTTTGCACGCACATAATTTCACCTCGAGTGCCCACGACTCACTGGCCACGCTTAATCTAATAAGCGTGAAGGAACTTAAGGATCGAATGACATTAAATCTGCCGAAGGAACTGTTCGAGAAAACGAAACGCGATGATCGAGGCAGCAGTGCGACGAATTCCGCTGTGGGCGATGTAAACAAGAAGAAAAATGGGGAAGAAGACATTCTAATGTTGATACAGCAGAAGAGTTCTTGGAAAGGTAAGTTTATGTAGAAAAAAGCCCATTCAATGCTCAACATGAAAACATGACTTATAACTTCGAAAGACTAGGCTGTTGGCTGTAGTGCGGTGAAATCTTGGATTCCCACCCAAACATTTTTGCCTGATTTAATGTTTTGAGTTTTGCGTTCAGTAATGTTGTTAAGCACTACCTCAGAAAACACGGTTTCGAACTAAGATCGCTCCATTAAGCTTTATAAGCAAACACTGCCCTATCACGAGAGCATTTGTAGTATTTATACTCGTATTTCATTATTAAGCTTTAGTTCGTTACAATGTAAATTCAACTTCATACACAGTTATATTTATGATTTCAGGCAAAGGCCGTTACAATGATTAATTCCATCTTCTCTTGCCATATAATGAAAATACTTCGCCATCGAATCGCCCTCTCACCTTGTTCTTCGTGCCGTAGTACATATCAGCTACTTAGCAAAAAAATTCGGGCTCCGACATATGTATTTAACACCAGTCTTTTTGGTTTCCAGAATTGCCGACATCACATTGGACAACGCTGTTCGGCTTTTACAACATGTCTTTGTGGGGTCGATATGTGACGGTTCTGCCCGAGATCCATGTGGCTATACCCATTCCCCACTCCGAGGCTGTGAAGTTTCGCCACCCCGAAGACGCGTCATTCCAGGTAAGCAACGATATGTAATGCCCGAATTAGAAGTGGAGAGATAACATAAGGTAAAAACCAAGTTGATATTATTATAAACCCTAACGCAATGTTTTCTTGTCTTTTAAGGCGTGTTTTCAAATAATGTAGAATATGTTCGCCTATAACTATATTTGCCATATGTTCTGTGTGTACATCCTACAGTTTTATCCAGACTGGTCGCTCCTGCCCGAACCAAACGAGTCGCTGGAGGTTCTTGCGCGTCCGCTTTTCATTTTGTTGACGATACCAACAACGTTATTCATTGTTTATCTTTTGGCAACCCTGTACCGATGCGTCTGCTCGAGAAATTACGCGCAGTGGCGCTCGCAGTGGAGGACGCGTGGCCTCGAAGGCGCCATGATACCACCCGACGACGTCAAGCCTCCAGGACCCCTTTGCCATGAAACATTTCCCATCCGCCTGAGCGGACACCGCTTGCCGATCGGCCATATCGAATGCTCCGTAATGCGCAATGATATCATTTCGGCTAGTCTTGATGGCGAATTGCGCGTATGGGATGTCGCTACGGGCGAATGTCTCAAAGTGATTCGGAGGTCGCCGGAGACAAATCATAGTCGGATGGATCACGATGATTCAAAAGACGAGATGTGGGCTAACATTGGGGGTTCCGTATGGGCAATGGCCTGCTGTGGAAACTTTCTCGTCCTATCTGTTGTCGCCCACCCGAATGGGGCCGAAGGGAAGGGCCGACTTGAATTGTGGCATACGTTAGAAGGACAGCAGCATTCATATAGAGAATGTGAGAGTCCAATCGTGGCCTTAGCCGCACAAGGACGTTTCATAGCGGCTGCATCAATGTCTGGTCAACTAATGGCGTTTTCAATTGAGACACAGAATTCAGACCATCAAGCGCCGGCAAAGCATAGAGTCCCGAGTTGTAGCGGTGCATACTTGACACCATGCGGCTCTCTCAAGGCCCACAGTCAGGCAGTGACATCGTTATGTTTCCCTGAAGAAGGTACACTCTTACTGACGGGGTCGTTGGACCGTCTCGTCAAAGTGTTTTCAGTGGAGTCTGACACAGCAACACCAGCTGCTACCGCGCCTTCTGGTGGTGTTGGTGATGACGGCTATTGCGACAGATCCGAAACCCATAGCGAATCGGCTGCCGGACTGAGTTGCGTATACACGCTACATGGACATGCCGGACCCATTTCGGCATTGCACGCCGATGAACGTCAGGCGGTGTCGGCATGTTTGCAGGGCATGCTCTGTTTATGGGACCTGCTCACCGGCACATGTATCTATTCGGTTGAAGCTCATCGAGCTGCGATCTCTTCGGTATGTCTAAGCGCTTTATACGTTGTCAGCTGTTCAGCGCTTGAAGCCAGTTTCCGGGTGTGGGAACGCACGCAAGGACATCTGCTCCATACGCGACACACCGCATGCCGCCAGGCAGAACTTCTCTCCGATGACGTCCTAGTGACAGCCGGCGGTGAGCTACTATTGTGGGACGTACATCGTGCAGAGCAACTGCAAATAGTTCAGCTGGGCGTGCAAATGGGAGGTGAGACAGGCGTAAGATTGTTGCGGAAAGCCAATGCAAATACGTTAGTTTGCGATTCCGGCAGTGACCTCTGCGTCGTCTATTTTCCCGCACTTACGAACAAGAACGAATAAACCGGTCTCACCATTACATGTCAGAGTAACGTTTATACTGATTGAGTGGGTGCGTATATCCGGTGATACGTATGTTTCCAAAAAAAGATTCTTACATTGCCGTCATCGTTGGTCGAATCGTAGTCCACAGCACTGCCTAACACAACTGCTTGAGTCAATGAGAAATAAATGAAGATAACATCATAGACCTAATTGACATCACGATTTTGTATTGTTTTATTGCCATGTCCAGCCAAGCAACGAGTACTAGTAACACGCGTACAAGTATTACGCGCCATCTTGCTCTGAAATGTAGTCGCATTCAAACGAAGAGATGAATGGGTGAGACTTAGGTGACTGTATTTGTAATGTACTATTTGTAAATTCGTTGGCAGCGACCTAAGCCAGCCACGTTCGTGTCCATTTATGTTCTATACGATACGGATATCCATCTATATGGACTAGAGAGAATGATGTACTTTTCAAAACATATAAGGTGTGAATTTCACGTGACGTTGGTTATATAGACGCCCTAGACTATAGTTATTAATGCTCGAGATGTTGTTCTGTTGGCCCATAAGGGAAGGCCTGCAAAAAAGAACCTTAATAATTAATTGTACATAATGAGTATTTGGAGAAGCAGATTTCTTAAAGACGGCATCTAACAAGCGAGAACCACATACGATTGTATTGAAGATATATGAAGCGGTACGGGAAGCAGAAGTTGTGGCGTGAGAGAAAATGATCGTTTTCGGTCAATCCAAAGATTTAGGGAAGTGTCTGCCATACGCGAATGGGTGCTCCATCAACAACTGTGGTAAATTGTACAGCTTGTGATTATGCCGTACATCATGGATACTTGAAAATCTTAGCGTATTGCCACGTTGAGCTTACCAAGTTCTATGGGGTCATTCTTAAATAACTGGACTCCTAAAGTGGTCTTCACTAGTTCTTCGTTCATAGTTTTCGTATGTGAGTGAATTACGCACCGAATAGACCAACATGTGAGTGATAACCAGTACACATACTTATTCATTAGAAATAAATACAGTTGATGTTACGTAATAACCATCGGCACCTTTCAGCATATGTAAAAGCTGCACACACCGATTAGTAGAAACAACAGTATCGTTGCCTGTGCAATGATGAGTAAAATCGATCTTCTCTTATACAACCACTTCCCTATTAGATGGTGCAATGACAACTATCGATACGAATACAACGACGTTGGCGTCGCTTACGGTGAAGTACAATACGATACGTTTTTTTCCTGCGAAATCGAATCCCGCGTATTGGCGTATATTTGTCAGTAACAAGGTGTTCATACCACTATCTGTCATAGCGTTGTTGTAGTCACTAATGCCATGTTTTTTTTCTAGTCCATATATACATAGATTACTTTATAACTAATGCTGTCGGCACCGCAAGCTGCACTGCAATAAAATCATCAACTCAGTAGAAGACACATGAATTGAGGGTGATTGAGGTGACGATGAAAATTGGAACAATGATCGATAACAAAGTTTTTTGGACTTGGGTTAAATTGGGGCGTTTTCGTGCGTCATCGTTGCGCAACAGGCAACCCATTGCTGAGATGCTTTCTTCAGTTTCTGTTTTGCATGCACGTCTATTATACCATGTCGTACGAAACACTAATAGTGGTGATTTTTTTTGAAGCAACAAAGGCCTTTTTTTGGATACAAATCTCGCCTTACTGAGATCTTATCCCTCACAGGAGCTGATGCGATTAGAGTTTAGTATTGAATTTTCTATTGTGTTTGCTTTATGATGATAGGTCCTCTACTTAATACGCAGCGAGTGAATTTAAATTTTGCCCGCGAAGCCTCTTGTTTTCGTACTTTTACACCTATAAAAGAAAAGCTAGCTTTCAGCCGTATGGGGTCTAGAAATCGCTGTCGTAGCATTGTTTAGAACGCAATTGTTCTTGCAGTTGCATGAGATTTGAACATATTTGACTTGTCATGCAGCCGAGTCTAAACGTCGTTAGCGATGTGCGCCGAAATTTAGGTGCCGCGTCTCGTACAAAACTCGAGCCAGTATCTAGTTTAATAGAAGAGGTGGTCAGTCGTCATTTTCCATTATCCAGTCGAGCTACTATCGAATCTTAAAGAACCAATTCTATTAATTTCAGAACCACTTTTGCTGCAAAGGTCATGCCCCCAATCGATGAACCTGTCATGCACGTTTGAGATCCTTAATTTCCATAATTATCCAAGCGCTGGCGACGGAAACTAGACGAGGTAACTTAGTTGAGTGACTCTCATCGATTTTTGTTTGCTGGCAAAACTTTGTTTGAGAGTATTATTTTTGCATTATGACCAAATAAATATAGATAAACAAGTATACTTAGTTGGCGATTACCGGACGAACGAACTTCGATGCTGCCCTTCGATAGTTGCGAGTGAATTAGCCCATCCAAAAAATTTACCTTACCTATTATATTTATATAATTACAGCTGTATACGATAGTGCGTCTTCAGTGTTGTGCCATTTGTAAACATAGCAGAGTAGAACTCATAGGGGGCGAAAAAGAGCTTATGACGTATTATAGTGGTGACAGGTATATGCATATTCTTGGCGATTTACTGTGATTAACAGACGCATAACTACCTCGAAATAGTCGATTGCAAGCTATTGGAACTGCGTCGTAAGTGATGGCTGCGATCGGGAGAATATTACGGCAGGCCAAGCGAGAAAATGCGTATCTTGACTGGCTCAGGTTGGCGAAATAAATCCGCAAATCAAAACGCTGCAGAGATCATCGGTCATTCGGGAAAGAATTCAGTCATAGCTAAAAGAGATACTAAAATCCGATTGCCTTTCGGTCATGGCATTTTACTGATGACTGCCCTGCAATAAGAAAATTTCTGAACCTCTAAAACTTTTTCTATGGCAAGGAAGCCCCATGTGGGCACTTTGCGAGCGTAAGGTATTTGAAAAAGTTGACATTTATCTGTATAGGTGTGCATAGAGGCGACGCACGCACGCTCTGCAGGCTTTTTCTACTATATGGTGGCAAATTTACAAAGGATGTGCTTGCATTATGCAACCGCGATCTGTCAGAGTGTGAGTCGGATGCGAGATGACTATTATGCACATGAATGACAGACAAGTCGGAAAGAACTGAATCAATAACAATAAAGAAACTGAATCAATTGTGGATGCGGGTATTTGTGTGGCCAGTGAGAAATGCCCTACGGCCCCGTTAAGATGGCTGTTGTTTTCTAGCGCTACTCTCTAGGGCAACGTAAGGAAGCTGTCCTTAGGTGAAGAGACAAGACAGGGTCGTAGTGAACCTGTGTATAATTAGTTTTTATGGGTTGTAATTGTTGATTCTGTCGATCTCATGTTACTCGAGATGCGTTATTATATATGATAAAAGGAAAAAAAATATACATCGCTCGCTGTTGGTCATTTAAGAAATTTTAATATGGTAAATGGAAGGACAATTCGTTGCGTGTTACTGTTGCTTGTCTGTTAGGATGGACTTACTTACACCTGACTCTCCGTAGGAAGAAATCCCAATTATCGAGTCACTTTTTTATTCCTAGTGGGAATTTGTAGGTGCGCAGGAGTGCGTGATACGGACGCTCTTAACATGTTTGAAATTACAACCGTACTGAAAAAACACTTACACAACTGAAAAATATTCAAGATAGGTAACTATATCTATCGGCTGAAAAGGCATTTTTTTTAGTAACATCGAAAAGTCATTCTAAAGGACGTAAAATAAGGCACAACTGTCTTCTTTGTAGGCTTAGGATTACGTTTTGCTTGGTTTATGTGGAATGAATGCAATAAGACGTTGTAATTTTATTTGTATAAACTGAGCACAGAAAACAATACGAATTATTAAAAAATGCATCCTGCTTATTGATAAAACAAAATACTAATTAAAAATAAGAAACGATTAATAAATGATCTTTCTACACGTGGTTTGAGGCTCATTTCAATGTAATATACACCTGTGTACACAATGGTTAAAAACTGGCGTTGACCTATTTTTCATAGAGAATAGTAACATTATTAGTAATCAATAAATATAATTGACAAAATAAATCAATGCATTTTGTACAAAGTATGAGTCATCTACTTTTTTTAGGTGTCTTGGCCAACGAATCACAAAATTTATATTGCTCTATACCCGCATTGGTTTTGTTTTTTTTATTACAGAGAGACAAGACGAACAATCATAAATTGAACAGTAGTTTGCTTGTTCTATTGAGATTTCTGGTAAGCAGTTCCCGTGGCATGTGGATCTAGTACAAAAGCCATTGTCATATTACTCATACCCTTATCGATACGTAAACAACGAGGTGTTTACGTATCGCAGACAGGATCGAGAATAAATTATACTAGCGGAAAACGACGTTACGTTAGTCGAAGTGTCGCAGTGGACATTATACCAGATGCCATGACCAGTTTTTGACCAGCTTTTGTAACCTCTGTAACATCTAGGAAATAAAAATCCTAGGAGAAAAAGAAGAGAATTAGAACTTTTCTTTTTATGCTTTCTAGTGCTCACTAGAGAAGCACTTCTAAACAGCAGTAGAAGTATCTAATACAGCTACTACCTCGTTTCGTTATTTCTGGCTACGATTACTACTGCAGCTTGGTCTGACGTACTCCGAGTAAATTTTCGCAATAAATTCTTAAGTTGTGATATGTTTGCCTTTTGACACAATGCCGCGCGTTATCAAGCTGAATCAATAGCGATAAATGTCTCGGAGGTACTTTGCCACAGGACATAGTGATTTGTCAAGCGTAAACACAGAGAACGGTTCCCCTCTGACAACTATTCTTGTACCTGAACAGCATTTTCGTCTTGATGATTTGTTTTCCCATAATCCAGCCAGTAAAGCGTAGTATGCCTATACAGAAACTCCGCGCTCCCCAACCTTTTACTGAAGTTAAGAAACCGTAACTAATCGGTTCATTCGTAGCTTGTTGAGTATTATCCTGTCTCCTAGTTGCAGTTTGTAGTGTCTTCGATCTCTTGTTTCCCATTTCGCTTCATAACAGAAGCACTGTACGCTTTACCTTCTGGACTATGAAAAGGTCAGCCCTTTACTTTTATTCCACTCCATTCAGCAATTTATCTTTACGATCGCTCTTCTTTTCCGTGGAACTGGCTATAGAGTCCGCTGGTTTCCCATGAAGTCTTTCAGTTATCCCATTACGAGTTCATGCGTAGGCAATAGCCACCAAAATTACTAAAATTCGGTTAAAGATTATCAGTTTCTATAGCAACGTCGCTGTCAAATCTGAGAAACGACAATTGTTGTATATATCTTATAGATCATCTATATCTCTCGATAAACAGAAGGCTGAATCGGATACTTGAGTTGTGCGTATGGTTTGAATGTTCATACATATCGTGGTACCAGCTTTCTAAAGAAGTTGAAATAATTCTTATCTAACGACAGTGTCGTCATATGTGCTATCATTACATTTGCACGTAGATTATTAGTTAGGGTGCGGAACTATCGTCGATCGAATTCGACGATTTGTGAAGTGTTTAGGTAGCTTTATACGATTGGCACTCGATTGTATATTTGATAAAGAGGAAGGGCAAGGATGAACTCACAGATACCCCTACGAATACTGCAGAGAACCCATACCAATAATTGGAATCAGATTCAAAAAAATTACAGGAAATATGTTTCAGTGGGTCATAAGTATGTACGTATACCTGGTTGATGGCACAGTGCTTTAAAGTTCATGCATTAAATAAGATGCAAATGCATTTTTCTCGAGAAATTTTTAAACATTTAGCACCGATTTTGTATAAAACAAATAATATAATCCAAGTGAAATGGCACTTTTCGATACTACAACGTGAAGAAGCCAATGCATCGGGTGTCGAGGCAAATGCAGATGCTATTCGCAGCGGCGGGCGCATAAAAAAAGTCATCAATCATCAAGAAGATTGAAGGCGTTTTTGTTAGTAGTGGCTGTTCGACGGGGGTAAGACGACAGCAGTCGTCAGCAGGATCACGGAACTCGGGGAAGAAGAGGCAGGGATAAAAATTGAGATCATTTCGAGGTGCAGATGACTAAGTGAGGAGCAGGATAAAGAAAAAGGCTCGAACTAAAGCATAGAAGTAGCCCTTAAAACGTCCAATACGACAAAAACAACGTGTGTGTGTGTGGGGTATTAAAGCTTCAGTTTCATCCCGATGAGTAGCAAAAGCGCAATCAACATGAGAACCAAAAATGTGAAGAGTAGGCTGTCGTGCCATAATATTGATGATCTGACGCCTACGGAGATTGTGGAAAAAAGCAGGCATTCTATGTGTTTTTGATTCAAAAGCCAGGAAGGTTATAAAAGAAAATTAGAAGAATAAGAATACACGACAAAAAGTCGATAGTAATAATCAATACAAATAACCGATAAACTTTAAACCACTGAACTCAGACATAATGTGGAGTCCAGCCATAAGCAAAATGCACTAAATTTTCCATCGTACTCACCGTACCTTCTTCAGCGTTACACAGTGATACAGAATTTCCAGATTATCATTGTGCTCGACAATCGCGACTGTAATGATAATCACCATAATTCTAAACCGTACCTATATATGCATTCATGATTGTGTGTAATACTGTAAATGACCAGAAGACGACCAGTTATTTATCTGAAGGCCGACACTGGTCAACGACCCACACATCGCGCCTCCGCTTGTACCGCTTTCACAAGCCGAGACCTCAAGGTTGATTGCCGAGCGCCGCCTAGTACATTTCCTTTTTCTCTGGAAACATGCACCTCTTGCTCAAACATTGCTCCGCGGAGCCCGAGCTGACCATTAATATCGAGAGAAAATCATTTCTGACCTGTTTGTGAATGATTTTGTTGACAAAACTATCCTCCTGGTCTCTATTGTTCTCTCTAAATCCAATTTCTCTGCAGTATTTTGATTAGTTTGGCCAGGTATGTCGTAAAGAGAGCCTTCCTCTGATGTAACGCACGAAGGCTGCATGAAATTGGCCTGCCTCTCTTTGGCCCCGGATATCGGAATCATATTCCTTACATTTACTGCTTGTCGACTAAGAAGCTGCTAATAGAGCACAGGCCGCTGCCTAGCAGAGGAAGTTACCTGCAATAGAGAATTATATTGTCTAATACGTGTAGTAGCTGTTGGTGTATTGTCCACGCAAAGCTGTCGATCGATTTCTTTGCCTACGTACAAAGCCAGTTTGCCCTCATTCAAACTAACAGCAAATTTCTTTATCATGTCAACATCTGCTAAGGCATTTTTCCGTAGGTTTGTTTCGTACTCTAGTAATTAGTTCTGCAATTTTATTCTGTATGCGATGTGCTCTATACCTATCGTCGTTTTCATTCTGCATGAAACTTCAGTGAATCCCTACAAAAAAAAGTACCCTATTTTCTTCAAACTTAATCAATGGTATAAATAGTTTGTCGGTGTTCATAAAACGCCGACACGGTCATAGTTAAAAGCAGCCGCCAAAGTGAAGCGAGATAGAGAAGAGAACAAAGGAACTCGCCTGGTCTGCTTGTTAACGACAAATAATGCAGTCCGTCTATTCTACAGTAACTGTAACGATGGCCACTGTAATTGGGCGGATAATTTAAATAGTGCCTTAGTTGGACCAATGCTTAATTGCTGCTAATAGCCACATTGATTATGGCGGGAAATGATTCGACTGAACTGCACTGTATATTAAGACGTATACAATTTGCTTGTGGCTTATATTATGACGCTGTTGTTTAACAGCGGTGTAGCGGCTACGGTGCCATATCTAAACACCATCGATATCAATAACAATGACACTGCTATTGTTGCTTCCGTCCTGTCTTTCAGCATGAAAACGTACGTTCACCTAGTTTTATCGGCAATTTTCGATTGGGAACAAAGATCCTTCGCTCATCTACATAGAATTCGTTGTCAAAAAAAAAAAGCACGTTATTCAGTGAGCCTCATAAATATTTACATCAAGATTTAAACCAGCATCTTAGCGGCTGTGACATCTGTACGAGGTCGATTTCTCAACGTTAATGCGATGCCGTGTTCAAACGTCAAATGAACATTACACTCCACAGCGAAAAATCAAATTTTCTTTTTGTGGAATGCTAGTATCGGCCCGGAATACATTTAGAGCGTCCCATAAAAGACTGAGCCAGTTCGAGTGCTCTGAAAAATAGCTTCGGGCCCGACAAGTGCACACATTTCTAAAAGCATAATAGGTAGGTTTTTTAATCTATTCTAGGTAATAGGTATTTCCACACGGAAAAATTTGAGCACAGTTTACCCCGAGGACACATTTAGATGGATTTCTTCTCATAGATACAATATTATTTCAGCATAGAGTTGCATGAAACATAATAATAGTAGTGGAGGCTCTGTTTTACGCATTATGTTTAGCTATTATATTGTTTGTTACGCATCTAAGTTTCTCATGTTATATGCATTTTTTTTTATAATAACAAGGTGCTCGTCATACAATTAAATTAACACAGTTTTGAAATCAATTCAATTGAAATACAGTCTCTCATGCGGTGCTGTTAAAAAAAAAACGGTGTTTCTCACATGGGCCCAACTTGGTGTTAACGGTAATGCAGCTCTAACGGAATAATTTCAACACGTCGAAGTAAACCAGCAGATACTTATTAAACTGACGGCGTTCACGAATAACAGAGTATAATTAACAAGCTTTATTTATTTATATACAACAATTTAACAACAAATTATCATCTCTTACGAGTCGACTAGAGGTGCTCGTAAACAATTAGTATGTGTCCCATATTTCTAGAGAACACGCCCGCTTTAAATATTCAGCCTTTCGCCAGTATGTTGAGAAGGCTCTTCGACGGTTTCCTGCTACAATCTATATGCGGCACGTAGGTAAACGACTGTCGATAACAGTTGATTGTTTCAACCGATATGCTGTCGTATCAAATTATTTCAACGGTGTATATGTTTAAGTAGAACTAAAACGAAATCGTTTTTATAGCAGAGCTTAAAACGTAGGGGGCAAGTTCCATAGCTCAGCAAACCGAGCTCATCGTCGCGTACGACGCCTTAATAACTAGAAGAATTATTTTCTCTAGATGTACTTTCTTTTGATAGGTAGACAAGAGCTTGTAAAGCGCTCTATTGCTATTTGTTCATAAATATACGGGATGTGTAGCGTCTATGCTATGTATATATATATACACTAAGTAACGGGAAGCGTCTCGCTCCAGTCGATACGTTGAGCTGAGCTAATTTTATATCAGACCTCTGTTGTAAACAGTCATATACATTTTATGTTTGCTCCAAGATGGATTTAATACTATTATTATTATTATTATTATGTATATAGATTATCTTTTTCGTTGCCCAACCCATTTACTTAGTCCATTAACTGTCGGTACTTCCACCGCAAACATATATATATATATATACATATATGTAACGGTCAACCTATAGGAAATTTTGAAAACAAATAGATTTAACGGGCTTATAGAGATGCCTAAACTGACCCACTTGGCTATGCTTCTGTCTATACGCGTAAGGAACACACGGCATTATTATTGTTGGACTATTGCCGTCTAATAGAATTTTTCCAATGTTAGCATTGATGTTTTCAAACATAGAACTCTTCAGATAGATTGAACCAGTAAAAGGCTGAACGTTTTTGACAATGTGACACCGGAAGTCATTACACGAGCAAACATCAGGTAAACTATACGAAAACTGTTAATAGACGCAAAAAGTACCTGATGATCACAAGGTCTACGACAAACAAAAAGTTGCAACCCCTTAATACTCAGGCGCCTATCTAATAATCTAATTACCTCATAGAAAAACACAACTAATCACCACCCTTAAAGGTAAGACATTTTAGGAAGCTTTGGTCTATTTCTAAAAGTCGCGCTATCATCTCGACCTAGGTTGACTGGGTTGGCGCTTGTTGACACGAACAACTCCACCGAAGTTCCTGCCTGAGACAGCGCAAGATCATTACCGGAAAGTTGAGTTGTTCTTGTAGATATAAATTTAGAGAATAAAACGTGTGATAAAATGGATGAAAATAACGTTTTTTTTTTTGCTGGAACGCACTAATTTATGTATCGGAGAAGTTGTGAATTAAATACTACAACTTTTGACCAGTTCTGTTTTGCTAAGAATGGTAGGTAGCGTAGGAAGTCCAAAGAACCACAGTTCTTCTATTTCTATAATTTCTTTCTTAATTATGGTGGAGAAGGAACACTTGTAATATCTAGTCGGCATACACATCTGTTGTGATCCAGTGTGCAGGTCTTCATTAAATATAATATCTCGGGAATTCAGTAATAAGAAAAATATTTAAGATGTTCCGGTAATAACTAAATATTTATTAATATCACTATAGTTAGTAATACACATAATTATTCAATAATTCTGCAAACTTAGGGATAATTTAAAAAAGGTATGTTAGGCATATTGTTTTATTAGCTCGAGTTCGACTTGTCACTCGTGCATTTATCAAATGCATTTATCAAAATATGACATATTGAGTTACACTATTCAAGGAACTCGTCCATCCACTACTGCAACGGCCGAGAGGCAGCGATGCATTTAGTATACTAGGTTCGATTTCTTTGAGCGGGAGTTTCGTGATACTTTTACAAGCCTCACCAGGGCAAAGGCCGTGTGGGTGGCCGAGTACAAGGCCTAACTTCAATGGTTAGACCCCATTTCTCCAAGTACCTACTCATCTTCAATGTCACACTGGATCTCTATTAAATTGTTGTACAATACTGTGATTGGAAGGAGCGGCAGATTTACACTTTAATCACTTTCTTGTTCCTGAGAACTGATTGGGACAGGCGTCGTCGACCCGGGAAAACAGTATTGCTTCACACGATCGAAAATGGTAAGCGGTGACGTATAATCTTTAACGGAAACTTGTATGTCAAGTTCTTGACGGACCAATGTGTCGAAATAATTCGATGAATTTAGGACAAGTAGTCGCTGATGTTTGAACAATTTTTTGTTACTTATAATTTTTTGACTACGCTTTATGTACGCGCCGCCCAGCGGATGCAGAACGGTCACATCAAACTTTTTGCAAAATGTACCGCGAAGTAGATCGTTGATGTTGATTACGTCAATATAAAGCATGTTACGATCTAGCAATAGTTTGAACTTGACCCCCAGGAGCGAACCCTCGACACTTGTTAATAGGTCCTGAACATCTGTGTTACAAGCCCACTCGAGAGTCAAGATTTGCGTTTCACTATTGGGCGTATCTGACATTTTCACCTGGCGTTGCTGTAGTTCCAAGAGACGATTTTCAATATCTTCCAGACGTCTCTCGAAGTCGGCCAGTTCCTGTTGCGGTTCGTGCGTTTCATCCTCCATTGTGGGCAGATCTCTGGTGATCCTTTTCCTATATTCCTGGTGTATGGAATGCTTAATTCTATATGTCAGAGCTTCGTCCTGACTTAAACATGGAACCAAAGTTAGTTGATTAAGTAATATATTGAGCAAACTTCATACTAAGATCACTGTTTCCACTAAAGACAATTTGGTCTGACGCGCAATCCAGCAAGTAGAAATTCACCGCAATATTGTAAACACACACGAATATAACAATCTATCCTAGAGACACTCGTTGCGTAACATCACAGCAGTCTAGAGGCATCAGTTCCATGCCAACGTAGAGATTAGGCCAACTCCCCCGTTGCTCAGCTACTACTAAGCCGTCCACCGGTCTATCGAGGTCTAGTCGAATAACGATATCGTTACATTTACTATTAATCTCTCAGTTTTAGAATAACAAACGCCCGTCTGCAGAAAGGGTTCAACTGACGTCGTTTTTACGTAGCTCGCAAAAAAACGAATTGACGCGAGCTCTACCGACAGTGCGCGTCGCTCCAGCCGCCCGGTCAACTCTGCTACGGTCAGCGGTGGTGTTTGGTCGACGCCAAAGGTCACCGTAACGAACGTTTGACGGGTAGCGCATATATCTACGCTCGCTAAACAGCGAAACAAAAAAAAAAAAACAAAAAGGCAAACAAAAAAAGAGAGACAGTTGTAAGCAGAGATGTTGATATTATCCAGCCATCGATGTTGGTTGATGTTCGAGCACCCCCTCGTCTCGAGTGACGAAGAAAGTATTCACCTTAAATCGATAATTTAGCGGCGGTCGGTTCGTCAACCGAACGTACAAAATAATACACTGCTGAATGCTTAGCGTCAGGTTTAGTATTCCCATTATCGAGATGACTCATCTTGTATAATTCTATGGAATAGAAGGCTCGGCGAAGTGTTTAAGAGGCATATGTTTGCGCGGCAGTTTGTCGACATGCAAGAATAACAAACGATAACGCGAGGGTCTCTCAATACGCTTTCTGCTGGTCGATTTGGCAATACTTCCGTATTTATTGCGGTATGATGATTTAGTCTTTTTCGTCTAACCAACACATATAATTGTCACGGTTAAGTTACTACTTAGTTAGTTATTGATTTAGCTATTGACTACTTACAACCAGTATGGCTTATTTTATTTTCATAAATATCGCTTTCCAGTGATCGGTTAAAGTATGGCTTATTTTATTTTCATAAATATCGCTCTCCAGTGATCGGTTATCAATTACACGCGCACGCGCCTTTGTTTATTTTAAAAACAAATCAATCGCAGACATTGGCCAATTTAACGTGGGTTTTTTTAATCCCTGTTTTGGTTGTTTTTTAGGCCAGTGAACACAAACAACCTGATTACTGTGTACCTTTGTGCGAATGTGTAGACTAAAAAGCTGGAGCATCTGCGAAGGCGAAGTTGCACTTGCGAAAAAAAAAAGAAAAAAACTGGCGAGAAAAGACTACGGCAAAGCAAAAACTAGTGAATTTATAGAAAACAGAAGAAAAGTCAAGACTTTTTTTCCTTTTTTGATTAGCTTCAGGCTAGGTTAGTTTGTCCAGTCAAGATTGTCGTCAGAACTTACATCTCCACCGGCCGGACCATTGCCATAGAACTGCGCCCGGGTTGGCAGCGCCTCCTCATTCGATAGGGGTGTCGGATCTTGATTGAACTGAACAGTTCGCGATGGGCCGATGCCATTGCCTAATCGAAATCGGGTCATTCCCACACCGAAACGTGTTAGTGGGCTTATCGGTCGTCTTCGCAATGCGTTGAATGGCGGCTCATGCGCTTGGTTACTATCGCCCCCAGCAACTGGCGCTACATTTTGCCAAAATACCAAAGTATTCCTTGTATCAGCTGGCCTTTGGTTGCGTCTAGACGATGCGCCACCCCTTGTCGACCTCCTATAATTAACCCGCGCAAATCGTCCATGCGAAAACCTTCGCTCGAGCCCTGTTCCCCTATGTCTGTTGAAGACGTTTATGTTTCTGCCAATCAGATAGGCGTTCGCACTTCTGACAAAAGGTTTCGCTCGTGAAGCCGGATTGGTACGGTTGTGCAAAAGAGAGCCTCTATGACCACCTCGAACAGCAGCGGGTCTCCAGTATCTTGCAACCGGGAAAATCGTGCCAGGCGCAGCTCGTAAGGGTGCGCCAGAGCTGCGTCGATTCCGCCGTTGTTGTCTTCGATATCCATCACCAGCGCATTCTGGCAGATCGTTTGCTGTTCGAAAACGAGCTGGGTCCATAACTACTCAAGTCAATTTCAATGAACGGCAAAAAGCGATTAAGGGGTGTAAAAGCGGTTTTTGAAAGTTATAGGGGATCAAGGCAGTTGGAAAATGGCGTGCTGTACGCGTCATGTCAAGTTCCTTTTGTCCATAAAGTTCCTACAACCTACACGTCCCTATATGTTGCATAATATTGCAAAAAAAAAAGGTCTTATGAGCAGTTTGTTTGTGTATATATATGCCAGACGACTCGAGGTAAGTTAGCTCGACTGCGAAATTAAATGTTAGGCGGTCCTGCAAGTCAGTAGATTCGCTTATTAAACGCGTTTAACCACTCGAAACACTGTAATATTAGCTGTAAGCGTTGACACCCACTTTTGTTGAATCCGATGAATCAGGATCGCGCTATGCTGAATGATGACCTGCGAAAATCACGAGATACGAATTCATTATATACTCTTGCTTAAAAGCGAATCATCGTTATTGGCGGTAAAAAGATGCCGCTATCATAGTATATCCACTAATACAGTAGTGAAACATAATTGCGTCGCTGCACGCGTAGTTGCAGAAGGCCCTGTCCTGTCTAACTGGCCCTGCGTTTGGGCACATCCGAGCGTACGTTCAATTGTACACCTGCATACCTAGATATTCTCGTACAACACTCATGTACAATCGTCACCAACAGTCTGTATCTATCTGAACAGCTCATTTAGTATCATCATAATGAAGACATACGATATGAGCTGTTCAAATGAATAGCTTACGTTTCGAGCTTCCACAGGCTTTGCGCTGGGATAATTTGTATTTATCAATTTCGAAAGGTCAAGATGAGCCTTAGGTTTCGAAAGGAAACCTAGCTTAGCTTTCTATAGCTCACTTCTTAACCATACCATTTGGAAAGCATCTGCAAATTTCTATGGTTGCTTTTTTTTCTTTCTTTCTTTTTTTTTATTGAAACCTCTTTATGAGCCGACGAAAAATAGACATGTTGGAACATGTCACTTTGATGCACGGCATTAGATCAAGCAGCTGGTAAGATATGAACGTATAGTCGCTATAGGTCGTGACCTAATACTAAATTAGTTTTATGTAGGCATTATTATTGCCACTTTTTTCTCGTGCCGTAATATTTCTGAATAGCAGTATTGAGTTGGATCCAACTACCTGCGAAGTTGAGCAGGTTTCGGCTTCAAACAATACGACTAATAGCTATGCCGCCATTCTCAATGTTGTATAGCTTCTGTTTAACGGCGACCGCATTTACGAGACGTCCAACGTCATAGACGGCCAGGGATCATTCTCTCTGCTAGTTACGCTAACTCCCCTGAGGTTCTGTTTGATGATCGATATTACAGGGCCGTATTTTCAGTAATTGTATCGGGTTATCTTTTCTGTAGATAATAGTCCGCTAGTCAAATCTATAACACCCTTCCTCCATAATAAACTATACTGTTGTCGATCAGTTGTTTTCATTTATCCCCTTTTTATTATACTTCATTGACGTGTGCGTTCAGCTGCTGCTATTTATTTTTTTGACATTTTCTGATTCGTTAAGGACTATTGAGACTGCGACCTTCTGCCCGTAAGCATAGTCTATTTCGGTGTATTTGAATTTTATTCTCGCGCCTATTTTTGCCAACTGTATTGTTTCTATGCATAACAAACTCAGATGATCAGAGACTCCATTGGGAAAATTCGACACTTGTAGAAACGATGTTCTGTAAAACAAGTTTGTGAGATGAAAATCGCAGCTTAGATACTTCTGATAGAGCGCAATATGCGTGAAAAGCAATAGATATTATAACGACAAAAAAAAAATAGTCGATTCACACGAATAAGCATTTGTATTCTTGTCTTACGTGTGTTTGCATAAATGTACCTTATTATTTATTTTATCGAGAGATTTATCCTTAGTATACGACGCCATGATGTAAACGGCATGTCTGAAAGGAGTGCCTATGGGGACTTTTTCTCTTGCGTAAAATGCAAAGAAATCCCCATGCATCATACTATCGAGTCAGTATTTCAGGTAATTCTTTCAATAATTATCACAAGATTTGATTTAAAAAAAAAAAAAAAGATATGAACGTTGCCTAACTTTTCAAATAATTTTCGGTTGTCTTCAATATCCACCTCCAGGTCAGATTTAATCCTTTTTTAGGAAAAGATTTTAGAAATGATTAGATGACCTGTGTACTTACTCAGCTTCTTAGACAGTTAAAAATTTCAGTAAAAAATTGAAATAGCGGAAGAAGAACCTGCTAAATCGCGCATCAGCTGAACGCTGCATGATTGACACTACAGGAAAATTGCGTGTTCGAGAGCGGATTGCGCATGGCTAGGTGACTAAATTAGGTTGATATGTCGCCTGTGCATTTGATTCAATTAATGCAAAAGCTGAAAAGTTTTGGCAAAACTTTTGGCATGGTGCTTGAGTACAGCCTAAAAATATAAGTACTGACCATAAGATATAAGGTAATACCTTATGTTCAACTCAGGATGAGGTTTTGTCGTCACCTATTTCTATCTCATAGAATGATCAATAAGAAATGCATGCGTTATAGTACATATCAAAAAAAAAAAAGGAAAAAACCGCAAGTTCACTAAATTTAATTTAAAACCATACTAACGACTCGGCCATATCTGTGTGTGCTTTACATAAGACGTATTTAGCAGTTGGAGTTTTTAGTGTTAACGTTCAAAAATGGGCTACTTGCCATGGCTTCCTTCTGACTTACCCGGTTGACATGAGGACGTAGGAAGTACTGTCAATAGAATGAAACAATTGGATTTATGTGTAGCACCTTGTTGACGCGTAATTATTTTAAAACGTGTTTGCAACAAGCCTGTTTCTTTTTAACAGTGTCACTGCTTTCCCTGACATTGGGCCTCGAGTTTAAAGCAGTTGACAGAAAAGGAAGGAAATGTCCTGACCATCCGCTCGAGCCTGGAGAAATTTACTTCTGCGTACTGTACTATGTTGCGATAACGATCGATACCGGAAGAGCGTTTCCAATTGACCTTTTCGTGTTGGCGATCATTTTCAAAATGCTAAATCTCACTAATAGTTAGTCGTACCGTGTGTTACGTCATGGCCATCAACATGTCCGAGTTATCAATTACTACTTACCGTGGTGATCGAGCTGTTGCTAACAAAGCTTTGTGCATACCAAACAGCCAAATGTTTGCTTCTGTTTCAGCGAAACTGAAGACGAATTTATGCTTTAGTGGCCGATACGGTACGAAACAGAATGTTCTAAGTAAACATCGTACTGTGTCTTGTCCAAGAAGTGGTTCAATGCAAACTATTGTCTATGATCTATGCTATAAGTACTTGACCAAATAAGCGTAAGATTACCATTATATTAAAGTATAATAATAAATTAATTTACCCAGCTATTCCATGTAACTTATTTTGAACTAGTCTAAAAGAGACGCGTCTGTTAAGTAAAATTCCACAACGAGAGAAAAAATTATCTGTGTGTAATATGTATTGTCCAGGGTAAAGTTTTCTTTTTATCGAACAGGCTATCGTTGTTATTGCTGCGTTGAAGTTAAACCATTTTTTGTATGGACACTTCGCACGAAGCGTAGGCGCCCGACTTGTAGGTGAGGTCCATTGAAGGCATGCACGTATGTTCAATTTCGCTTCGTCGTTTCGTTGAACTGCTGCTTATGGACGACAATACAAAGGTAATACTTTTCGATAAGAAAAACACTCCGTCTGTGATGCTAGGAAATAAGCATCTTATTTACAGATCTGTGTCAAGACTGACGTCGGTTATTTTATAGATTTAATAACTGATATATATATATATATATATATATATATATATAATGAAAAAACTGAATAAATGGCATGCGTAGTTGAACAGTAAAAATCTATTCATTGAGATCCCTGTGCTAAAAACTGTGCGATTTTTATTGCCTGAACTGCGCTCGAAGCAACATGATTTTTAACAAAAAGTCTATAAAAGCAGTTTTTATTAAAACCACACTCAGCGGTCCGCGGCTAGCCTAGCTTGCCGTGTCTAATAATGCAGTTAACCTTGTTCCCTATTCTTATACTTCCTAATGTCATATACGTCCGCTAATAGGCTTTCCATCACGAAGTATCTGCGCTCATATTTAGACCCAGGCCATCCGGTGTCCCTCGAGTTTACGCCATTACTGCGACGTACATCGTTTAACCGATTAGACCCGTCCATAATAACTCAATAAGTTATTGTTATTACTTGATTATCTCTACATCGTTTACACTAGCGCGAACTAATTATAACATTTACCTAGTCGGTTTACTGATTTGACTCTTAATCAATATACCTAAATTTCTTTGCGTTCTTTCTCATGGTGTGATGTCAATCGTAGCATTCCCCATACTGTGCCCATTTAATATCACGCGGACCCGCCAGTAGAATGACCAATCAACCAATCACTTATTAACCCAGCAGATACGTACGCCGGACAAAGATGGATAGCTCCAATAGCGTTTTTTCCGTAGTTAGACGAGTACGTAAGCGGTGTACATTGTCCCACGACCGCGTTTCCTTTGTAGCGGGCCGCGCGTCTCATAGCGGAAAACGGACAACTGTCACTACCTTGCTGCAACGACGTCATCCTGCAACAGTCAGACGGCCTGCGCATGCTATGGGAACATGGATGAGATATGGACTTCAGCTTACCCTCACCCAAGTGTGGGCAGATGACCAGCGGTGCGCTCAATGGTATTATATTTGTCGAGGCATTGATCAAATAGCGGAAGATAACTAAGCCAGGCCGAAGCGGATAGTCAATATCGCAAGAAGGATTCTTGGCAGACATACTGAAATCGGAAGTCTCTTTCATTGTTGACAGCAGCCGAGAAGTTCGAGTAAAGCAGTGAATCTCAAGAGATTTTGCATCCGCCCATTGTTGTACTGAATTCGTCTTCAAAAATGACAAATAGTCTCAAACCATTTTGTCGATCTGAAAACTATTGAAAAAATAAGAGGACATCCCTTACTTATTTCTAAACGCTCGAGGTCTGCTGATGGTAATTGAATACAGAGCGGCTTTACGATACCGAAACGTGCCGATCCTCAACTGGGCAACTTCACCCGTTGACCGATCACTTGCGAAAGTGCCAGTTCACACGCTTTGTTGGACTGCTGGATACACCTAGCAGCTCTCGAAAGGCTATTGAAGGCTGTCACTGCTGTCACATGGAACGGCTCAAACCGATTCGCGCTGTTAGTTGCATCCGCAGCTGTTGATTGTAGCTGGAGTGTTCGTTGAGTCTGAGAAAGAACGGTAAAAGCCATCACCGGGGAACGCCGTTTTAAGTCGCCATAGCAAGCGGACCCTCTCGTTACTGGATCTGTCTTCTTTTCAAGCGAAAGGTCGGGCATTATTGTTATGCACTCTTGTCTAGGTGAAGCTACTGAAGCTTTAGGCGGTACGCTGCAGGTGAGTTGAGCTCTTCGTATTGTTCTTTGTATCCACTCTGATACTAGCCTTATTCGTTTCCAAGGGTTTGCAAAGGCCGATTGCGTTCGCTAGCCCCGTAGCTGAATTCAACGCCTCCGTCTAAGGGGATATCAAACAAAACTGACAAACACACGGCCTGTTCGTTAAGCGATGACAGGACTCTCTTTTACGCATGACCTCCGTTTATTACATATAACATGCATTAATTTCAACATTTTTCTTAGCAGATAGTGTACATTTAAATAGAATGTTTTCTATCACCTTCTGTGCTAACTGCTTGTATATGGGCGGAGACAGTGACCTTCAGGCCAGCGTTTATTGTCCAGCCGTTATGTGCTCAGCTGATCCTGTATCCTGTATTAAATTTTCTGTTACTTACTAAACTATGCTATAGCATCCGTTATTGTACTATTAAAGAATATAAGGGCACATTTTCCTAAAATGAAGTGAGAGGTCATCTCCAATTAATTCGTTGTCTTGTTGGGGTCCTTGAGACAGTGGCTCCCTGACAGAGAGGGACGGTGTACATCATTCGCCTCGTCTGATTGCCTGGAGCGTATAGTTAGCAAGTATATAGTCTGTAAACTTGCCATTAATATGGGATCGAGTGAAAACGTGTGATTCTTCGTGACTCCATTTACCAGGTGAAGGCGAGAGCCAAAGCGGACACAGCACGGACAAATGAAGACTTAGTACTGACGGAAAGTAAAGAAGGGGTATTACAATCATAAAAGTAAAAAGCATTCGCGGAGCGCTTTACTCCGAAGGAGCGATTAGACCTTTATCTCCTGTCCAGGTGGCTTGTGTCTTCGCCCCCGATCTATTATAAGGAGGCAAACAGGCCATTGCTTTTATTATTACTGTCGTGCATTGGCTGACTGCTGGAAGACTTTTTTTTATTTTTGATATCAACGTTCAGTAATAATAGACATCGTCCAGTATGCCACCCCTCTCCGAGGTCACCCATCGTAAAGCAGCAGAAATTACTCTACTAGCATCGATACAGTTTCACATTTTCACAGCTTGGTTTCGAAGAGTGTTAAGAAACAGGTCTATTCGTCGTAACAACAATGATGACCAGTGATGTTTTCTTCAATATGTTAATACGATCGCCTATATATGTGCTTCTTCAGTCCGAAATATTCCTATAAAAGAAGGGCCATTATGATAGTGACAGCAGTAGTTCACATTAATCGACTCATCACGTAACAATTATCGACCTATGACCGTGTCTTCATTGGAGCCATTTACGTGCCTTGGTAGAAATACACTATAGCTACGAATGCGTCAAACGCTACAGTAAGCTATCGTTGAAGCCAACGAAATCAGTCGAAGGGTAATTTTTTTCTTATGTTCGTCATCATCCCTAGCCCTCACACCTTTTGGGCCGATTTGACTTGGCGGACACGTTTCTATGTATGAAAGCCTTCTTGGCCGTGTCGCCTTTGACGGCAGGTGCACCTCACGTGCTGCTGCTGCGACTTTTGCTGTCTTTACTGATATTGTTTTATATAATAGGCGCCCGTTTCGACAATTACTAGTAAATTATCTATCAGCATCTCGCGCGATCAACGCAAACTAACACGAAACGTCGTTGTCTATCTAGCAGTTGGCAACTGGCTGGGCGAAATCCTGGTTCTTCGATGTTGTTTTTTTCTTAAAAATGGCGCGGTGATTGGAAACTGCTCGTGAACGAGTTTTAGAACGACCTAACTACGACGATAATTTTTCACTGTTTATCCTGTTCAGAGGTAAAGAACTTGCAACTTTAAGGAGTTCATGGGAGCCAGGCTGCTCTTAAAAAATTTGCATTCAGTGTAACCAGTTGGTTATTGTGTCTTCAAGGATGTCTTGTAAAAATCAAGCGAAGAACGATAATGTTATAGGAGGCGATCTTGTACCACTGAGAGTTCGGATAACGAAGACCTATTAACCTATTTAAGCCAGATAGGATTATGCGGTCAGCCAAACCTGTGCTAATAATTTGACATATGAGCGAATGCGGGATACAGACTGGAAGCTCGGAATGGATCGGTTTTAGCACACATCGGAGTTAATTTTTCTCTTATAGAATTTTGACTATTGTTCACAATCTACCTGAGGCCATTTCAATAAGTACAATACCTATACTAGGAGAAGTTTGTGATTCGCCTACACCAAATAAGCTTTAAACATACCGGCTGTATGGTCTTGGATAAGTCGAACCTCAACTATGAATCCCTTACTAGCAGAATAGTGGCTCTGCCATAGCAAACGAAAGGAGGCGTTTTAACGCCGTTTGGCCTGAAAGGGGTTTTTTTCTTATATATCTGCCACGCTGAGTGCAGCAGCTGTGGATATCCGAGGGCCGTCGTCCACTTTTATTGGTGGAAACGTGGAGGGATTTGGTGCTGGGAGTCGTGGCACCGGCCTAGAGAGCGACGAACTCATTAGGAGTCATGTGCATCTGCTTGGAATGGAGTCCATTGAAAGGGTGATGTGTTCCCAGCTGCCATTAGCATCGATCCCACAGTCAAACGACGTTAATGAATCTGACCGTCTAAGAACTAATCATTCAAGGTACTACAGTCACAGGCAACAAGAGCAGAGAAGCCCTGAACTTCGACGTGAATATAAGGAGACCAGTTTTACGGAACCGGCTATTCCAATGGTATGAAAAGTGAAACGATTTTGGTTGTGAGCTCCAAATCATAAGGAATATAATTTTTTTCTATAAAGAAAAATGCAGCACTTCCTATAGGTCGTTTAGGCCTACCCGTCATTTAGGCAGGGGCACTATCTACAGATAAAGGCAATTTTTCTAATGAAACTTCAACACATACCTGAGCGACATCTTTAGTTACAAGTGGCAATCAGGCACATATGGCATATGATCAAATATGATTTTATGTGCCTGTATATAAAAAAAAAAAAAGATCAAGTTTACTTACTTATAGAACTCATAAGATCGGATCAGTTTTTGGGATTGTTTTTTTAAATGTATTTTTTGTTATTTTTTCAAGTAAATACTATTATAAGTTAAAAAAGAAACGTATTATATAGACTGGTTTTAAAACTCATGTTTATTCAATATAACCACGATCTAAACCTAAATTCGCGGCCTAAACCATTAACCAGTTACTTTCAAGATATTCTTTTTCAATTTGCAAATGACTTTATAATCGCACGACATGCGATATAGATAGACTTAGATGTCATTGTTCCACTCCAATAAAACAACTTTTACGTATAGTTGGATGCAAGTACTCTAAACGACCGAAGTGTATAAATAGTGCAAAGGTTTTGAAAAAACTAACCGTTAGAGCGCAGCTGAACGATTTAATTGGCAACTGACATTTTCTTCCAACATGACCATTGAGCTATGTATTAATGCCTAAGTGTAACAAAAATGGCGCTTTCAGCCTTTCTGATGAAGTTTCGGGCCCTGTAACCCTATTGACCTTAGATTTGCCTACTGAAATTTCTCCTCGAATTCTTTAAAAGCCGCATGGAAAAGGACGATAACGTAAAGCGTAGATTTCGGACAAAAAAGAAAGCTTTTCGTCATGTTCGGGGGTTCATCCAGTGTGGAGAACCTCGATAATAGCCAATGCTTGCATTAATCTTGAGGCTGCTATTCACCATGATAAGTTCGCTATTTCAAAGAAGATGCTTGAAAGAACTCGTTTTCGTCTGGTACTTGGGCTAGCATGGCTTGTAGGTTAATTTCACTACCTTGCAGAAGGTTGCGCTAGAAGACAAAAAGCCTAGATTTTTTCAGTTCACCTTTAGTTACAAAGAACCGAGAAAAGGAGCTAGACTTTTTTTTAAAGCAGAATAGGACACCAAATTTATTGCTACCATTTTTACCTCTAACTCGGACTATATTATAAAAACAAAAAAGAAATCTCGATTAAAAGCATGCTTGGTGAAACCAGCCAGGTACTTCTGATATGATCAAATCTACAAGAATGCCTTACTCTAAAGGGTTTTTTCTCTTGTTTTTTTTTTTATCTCAGTCCACAACATGTCATGCAGCAGCATCTAGTTACTCGTTAGCAAATACTGGAGTCGACGGGGAAGACGGAGGTGGAGTAAGCAAAAACAAAAATTTCATTATGGACCTCAACATGTACGCCACCCGGAAGACTGTTGCCCAAGGTAAAGTATCCGAGCAAAGACTACAGATGCACGATCATTTGAGCAATTGTATATACTACTACGACGGCAGTTGCGGGGCTATTTACCTGTTTCTTCTTGGCTTTGTTAATAGAGAAAATAATTAATGGTGACACAATATGATATTCAGGTATGATGGACATCGCTCTGTTAGCGGCAAATGCTTCGCAGTTGAAGGCAGTGCTACAGCAAAGTCCCCAATTTGGTCCTCGCCCTCCATGGACCGCTGCTTGCCTCGCGTTCCTTGGTTTGTCAATGACTCTGCAGATGGTGTTGGGTACGTACACCTTACGTACTAACTAAAAGTTAATGCTAAGCAATTATTTCTTAGCTAAGTATCTGGTATAAATAGCCATCACTATGATGGCATTCAACTCCAATTCCTTGGTAATCCGTCAAATTCAAAGCTAGAATTAAATGTAGCAAGGTACTTCAACATACGGTAAAGAACCAGTCAATGTTGTAGGTTGGTTATGCTACATTTCTTGCAATGAAACATATTACTTACTGAATCTCGATGTGTAAATAAGCGACGTCCAAGGTATCTACAGTTGGCAACCTGTTCGAGGCGATAAGTACCCGTGCTAATTATTTTAAATATCAGACACTGGATTGTAGTTCTCAGGAAAGCTTACTACGATTTGGTTATCGTGTGTAATTTTCGATGTTAACACAGGAGGCCTTTTGGTAACGGTTGCCCGGTGGAATCTCAACTGCCCATGGGAGCAGCGTCGAGCCGATCTCGTTAACAATATCATCGTTGTTGCAGTATTCCTTTTAACGATTGTGAATGTCTTGCTAGCCGCTTTTGGACCTGCGGACCTTATGACACCTCATGTGGACCATCGGTACCCTACCCCACCAGATCGCATCAAATTCTCAGATTAGGCACAAAAATCATATATATATATATATATCTTGCATTGATCCATTTATGAAGATGTTTGCAAAAAGAGGCTGCACGAAAAATATCCTATGTTTAATAAAACACGCACATATGTTACTATTCGATGCACGTGTTCTCTGTGGTTATGAGCTAGCTTTGAGACTCTCACCGAACAGACATTACTGCCATGATTTGACGACTTCTGAAAGCTAAATTAGAGTAAATTTGTTTTGGTGACTTAAACGAATTAGAATGCATAATGTTTATTAAATGCTTCAGAACGTATCAACTGTTTTACAGTGAGTAGGTAGTAAAGAACTCTGTGTTGGTCCACTGGTAACGTATACGCTTACTGAACTCACGACGGTGACCTAGGCTCGAAACCAGGCACAGACACACTTCTCGTATAACAAAAACTCTGCATATATATATCTCGTATGACAAAAATAATGTATTGATTCGGATGTAAGATTCTGGTTTAATAGTGATTTCTTATGGCATTACGCTTATAAAAATTATTTAAGTATATAATCGATGCGAAGCTTTAGCTAATCGCCCATATTAACAAGAATGTAAATAGGTGTATTTATTTGTTTAATAGTTGGCAAAAAAATCTTGAGCCTGCGGGTGACAGTACAAGACGTCATTAAATCACAACCTATTCCTTGCAAAAAAACAAGTAGTGAAATTTACAATTGATCATACTCGACTTATTTTCTCCAATACTAAGAATCACGATTTTTTGGCCAGTTTTGCATTTCACTGAAATTTCTAAAAAAAAAAACCTTATTTACAGGTTTGAGAATATTTTGCAGAAACATAACATACTATAATAAATCATGGTAATTGATAATAAGTAATAATAACGAATCCATCGGACCTGAAAAATTTATAATTTTTGAACAAGCTAAGCAAGAATGATCTTTTTTTTTTCTTATGTTTTTAATACGTTTTCGCGGTACTCTGCTTTACTGATTGATGCATGGCAATAGAATATGATGTTGTCAGCCTGACTGGTTTTGGTGGTCGTTCCAACGATCCATGACTTTCTGGAAAAATTCGAAACAACGAGCTGCATTCATTGTTTCTCTTCAAGCGAACATCTCGTAGAAGTACATTTTTTTGATATTCATGACAAATACTACTATTACCTGAATTTCGAACCTACTCAACGCTGCCACCAAACCTATCTGCAACGACCGTACACCTCCTGTTCAATTCTTGCATTTTCGGTACGTATGTTATAATTCTTCACCACCTTACGCGTGAAATGAATTTTCGTTGAAAAAGTCCTTAGGCTTTAAGTTCAGTCTTCGGTAAAAGCTTGTTCGACTGTAACAACTAGTATAATTGTTATTTTTTATGTTATATATATATTAAAAAACAAAAAAAATAACAATAAGATAATAACAAAAAACTTGACCTACGGATCCCAACCTCTGGTCACTTTTTCGTTGGTTTTCAACAGTAATCTTTGATAAATTTCCACAGCGCTAGCCTTCGAGGTACAAAAACCTGACTACCGAAGCTTTTCAAATTGAGAGATGTTTGAATTAATTGAAGTAAATTTAAAGTTTTTAGAGGGCTGAAGCCCTTATCAGCCAAACTTTGTCTGCTAATGGCGCTCAGTTCAAAATGTGTTCAATTTAGAGGTTCGCTAGATTCATCTATACCACCAACCCAATGTGACAGTTTATCCTGTTAACTTATTTTCACATTTAAGACCGCCTTAGCTTTCATGTGTCATTTGAGCGAGTTGAATTTGTGTTTTTTTATTAGAAAGTCGTCGACAAAACCTACCAGTAGCGAAAAAAATCAGACTTACAAAGACGCACGATAGTCGTTGCAAAAACAATAATATATAGTAAGGATTATATTACAGCATATTCACTGGAACAAATAACGAAAACATGTACAATGAATTTGTAATAAAAATATATTTACTTTATTTTAATCATTGCTCTAAATTTTTCATGTTTTTTCTTTTATCTTTTTTCGCGCGTTCTTTCGTTCATCCACATCGTTCCCACACAAACCAGTCTTAAAAACAGCCATCATTGTAATTTTTTTTGCCGAAAAAATTGTTTCCCATCCATACTAGAGCAATAGATTTATTACTACGTACGAAATGAAAGGTACTTCCCCGCTTTTGTCTTCGTTCACGAAACTATTCACGGCCAATGATTTGCTGATAATTTTAGCGCTTTACTTCCTATAATAATATTTGTTCTGTGGAACGAATTTCTATTTTTTTAGCATTCAAAGTTATATATTGCCCATTTGTACTGCAATAGCAATTAATATAACGAAAAGCAGTAGGTCTTTCGCAAGATTGGTTTAGTCCTTCTTTTAACGCCAATCTTGTCATGATGTCCATAAAGGGAACCCTTGATCGTCAGTCGAAAAATAATTTCTCACAGTAACTCAAAATTTACTTTGGAGGCGTATTTCGCGTGCGCCTTCGTATAATTGACTTTACTTGTATTTCTATATTCTAATGAAATCGTATTTTTTGTCATATCGTCAGTGTATCTGTGTAATATAACATATCATTTACTTAACATTTTAAAATATACGTAACGTTTCTAATGTGCTCACATCTATAACAACAAGTTCCACAACGACCATCTCATGGCTGTAGCGTTCCCGCATCGAAGGCAAACTATACTTGGCGCTTGCACTATCCCTGTTAATGTACAGGAACAAATAACTAATTCGAGTAAATAACACTAATTTCAAATACGAATGGATATAAAAAATGATAACAGTATTAAAGTAGAGTTCGGTTTAGTTTTAATCATAAAAAAGTAATCTGTTCCATTTCTTATCGCGCTGCCCGCCTAAGACATGGTTTATTTTCACAACGTTTTGGTTCTACTCCCCTATTTCTACTGCTTTCATCGGACCGAGATTGCACGACATGCGCTGTTACCAAGATCACATTACCATAATCATTTCTATTCTTATTTATTATATACTTCTATATATGTATGTATTTATGTATACAATAAGAGCAAAAAAATGTTTTACTTTGATCACCCCGAAGGATAGAAAATATCGACAGGGGGGCCAATGGTAAATCTATAAAACAAACAATCGTGGTGGTTTCGTCATTTATACCTTTATCAGATTTTTGCAGACCAATATTGTAGATCGATTGTAAAAGGTTCATCACATTCGCTGATTATCATAGTCTACTCGTTGTCGAGAGGATGCGCTAAGTCTTAGTGATTGATCAGTTAGCGTTAATGTCGTTATCTAGAGATTGATTGCCATGTGCATCATATCCTCGCAAAATATCGCTTTTGAGACGAGACCACCTAACTACGTGGAGTCCCCTATATAAACCGAAAAAGATAGTTGCTGCCCTCTTTGCGCTCGTATCATTTCTAGGCATAACGCCAACGTTTTTCATTTCATTGCTTTCCTGTGCCATGTGCATCCAAGTTTCCCATGTCCAAACCCGAATATATAGAGACTTTTACATTTAAACACACACTTGTACTTGCACATATCTTACGCTTACGCCCTACACCTGGCCACCATTGCGTTAATCGGTCGGGTCAGTGAGTGTGACATTTCCTCAATGCGCGATACTAATAGTTCGCATAGAGCAGCGAAATCATCCAAAAAGATTTAGCGTAATGGAATGGCCAGGGCAGACCATATCATTAACACGCTTGGATGAATGAATCTCGCAAAAAGCTATGGTCGTTCTTGTCTTTACGACGATTCAATATCACCTCACGTACAAAAATAATTTGGACTATTTAGTAGAAGATCAACAGAATCACGAAGTCACGTGATGTAATTAACGAACAATACCCAACGACAGAAGGAGTAATAGTAAAGAAATAGAAAAGTCACCAGTCTCAAATACTCCAGGTATATATATATATATATATATAAAATTTAACTAGGTCTTCGATCTGATTCGTCAATATGACACCATGATTTCTATCCTTTAATGAGCTTAGTAGTAGCTCGCAGTTACGACAAATCTACATCCATTTTGAAAAATCTATACCTATAAATCTCAACGTATATTTGCTACAGATTAAACCGCCATATTTCGCTTCGCAACTGACCACTTCGTCGCTATTCTTCTATAACGCCTTTAACACATTTATGCTTGTTTGCTACAACATGGAAACCCTCCAAGTCTATCTACCTTCTTTCGGCGTTAATATTGGACTTTTTTTGTTTCTATATCGATAGACCGCGTTATATACAATCTCTTATTGTGAGCGAACCCCTACTACTGAAGCCATCTGCCCCCTTATTCTAGCTTTTTTGTGGAAGATGCACTATCGAAACGGCACGATTGTACTGATCAAATTGGCCATTCAGCGATCATTAGCTACCACTTCTTGGCTATAGAAACGTGCTTTCTGCCCTATTCGCTCAGTATTCGTTTCGATGCGCGTGTCACAATACGATTTCGTTTGTCTTTAGGATCTAAGTAACTATTGGCAGCCATATAGTTATCTATGTAAACTATCTTCTCCCTATCAAAGCTGTGATCTAAACTCAATGGTCTGCGCCACTTTGGAATCCATTTCTGGCCTTTGCCATTGATTGATTCAGCGAATTAATGCATTGTGTGCTACGTCTTAACGTTTAAAAGATTCCTGTGGTCAATCATTTCACATTATACCCGTAGTTTCTGCCTTTGCTTCAAGTTTCCTTTAAGCAGAAATAATCCATATTTGAACACTATAGGACAGATTGACATACAGTCGTGTAACAAGTCATAAATCGTGAGAGTTGACGGCCAGTGATGGTCATATTGAGACTAGTGGTATCCACTTGGCGTCACCGTCAGGCTACTCTGGTCTGCAGGTGTTTAGCCTAAGCACGCGCCTTCAGCCTCTTCTTGACATTGGAGTCCTTGAGGGATCCTAATTTAGCATCGTCCTTGGCAACGATGGGCGATGGGGGACCCTGACCCTGATCAGCCTCGGGAAGAGACTTGTCAACAATAGAAGCTGACTTGGCGCCCTTAACTGTGAGAATGTCGTATGAAGAGAAAACGGTTCTTAGTAGCAGAATACGCTCGACACATTTTATAGATTCATAGTATAATTAATCATATTATTCATAATAGAAAAACAATTATTTATGAAAACGTCTAAATATATAAAATTTACGCTAAGAACAATTGAAAATAATGTTTTATAGAGAATAACAGTTTTAAGAAATTTTAAGATAACCGCGGTCGATTTTGATACCGACAAAATCGAACCAGCTAGATTAAAAAACCATCATTCCGTACGTAATGATCATGTTAACATTCTTTACGATTACGAAGCGCTTAAATTATTTTTTTTTAGATTATATATCACCACGCATTCTACATATCGCTATAATGCCGCATAATTTCTCCGAAAATTGCTAATTCTTTAATCAAGATGGAAGAACTTATTTCTATGCTAATGTGCACGATCGCTTAAAAACAACAAGAATTAAAAAGTGCAATCTGAGGCTCAATTCTCTTTGCACTAACTATCGCATCGTTTTTGACTAAAAATCTTGCTATTTTTTTCACTACCTACTTTTTCCTTCCTTGCCATTTTTTCCCTTGGAAAACTTTTGCGTGGCCGCCCTATAAGCGCGAATACGGCCAATATGGAAGGAAAGAAAGGCGAACACCATGTACAGTTGGGTCGCACCGATTAACGAAAGGCCGGCGACCCGCAAGGTGAACATCGATGCAGGAAGACCGGACCTGAAGACGAGGAAAGATAACGAAGTGATCACCAGCCGTGCGGCGATGAACACAAGATTCCATACAGAGAATCTGCAAAGATAGGAAGGACAGAACACCGCTAAAAAGATATTAACTAGATGACCTATTAGACGTACTCATTTGACACAGCAGACACAGGTCGGAATTGAAACTCGACATTGCTTACTCATTTTATATTGCTCTATGAAGAAAGGGGGTACTGCTTAATAGTAAGGAGCATTAATCAATGATGACCGACTATTAGTGCAGAGAGATATACGGACGACGATGCGATCGATGTATGCATATAAATTCGTAGAAATCGCTATGAATCCTGCATAATCCTTCCAATTTTTAAATCTCTTTCAATAATTACAGTTTTCCCGAGGTAGAATGACCGTAGAAGTACGCCAGACGCGCAACATGGAACAACGTTTGCTCAAGGTAGTGGACAAAGGTGAGAACAAGGCCGACTCGCCATAAGTTCAGTCCATAAGCCAGAAGAAACAGAACGACGTGGGCTGTCGCAACACTGATTCGTCCGACGTACTCCTCCCTAGGATGAATGAGAAGACGACAAAAAATCTGTAATGTACCACGGATATGTCTATTTTGGAGAACTCTGTTAACTGAACTGCTTAATGTTGTTATGAGTTGTTTCTGAGGCACCACCTAAGCAAAAACACAGTCGAACTGCTAGAAATGTCATTCTTGGCGATCGCATCTATTCAATACAACCACCATCCGCTGCGATCGATTCACTGCTCATCTTCAAAATATACTGCCTTTGATTTGCAAGTGATTTTTAAAAGGTAATCCTGTGATATTGGTATACGTAACCTCGTTGAAGAGTTGCTCAAATAAGGTGCACATGTAAGAGAATTCTAGGAAATAGATTTGGGGTGACAACAGGCCACAAGAGTCTTTTAAATCATATTGATGAATTCAAGCCCTTTAAATCTGAACTCTGTGAAGGATCTCCTGGTTTTCCTGATAAAAAAATTTTCCTTCTATTTTTTTTTGAAGAGGACTGGCAATAACGTTGATCGTTGACTTCGAGCTACAAAGAAAGAAATTAATCTAGGTGGGGATCTATCTGGCATGAAAACATTGTTGGGTCTTTCAGAATGCCATGTTTCGCTATGATAAGCTTGTAGTGTTGTTGCAAAAAACAGTCCGATGAGCAGATGCCCATTATGATAAATATTCCAGAAAAGGTTGTCTGGATTCGAATACTCTGTCATGTATATTCAGAAAACCCAAAAAAATACGTACAGGCGAGAATAAGTAAATACGCAATTGTGTAAGACAAACTTACGATTGAGAAAACTAAAAGCTTATGCTTTTTATTTCACACTCTACGTCAAAAACATATGTCGACTTCTTTTAGCCCTATGCTATACTGTACCTTATGGCCAGAAAATGAAACTGACATGGCAACCTGGATACTTACCGTTTGACTCGTTCGAAGTACAGCTCCGCGTACATATGCAGCCAATAAGCAATCTGTGCAATGAAAAAGAGCTTCTCAGTGAAAAGCATGCGGTTGTGAGGCTCTCCTGGAAATCCAGCCCATAACGAGGACAGCGGTAGCAGGCCGTCGTTGTTCAGAATGCTTCCAGCCCACAATGTCGATAGAGCGTAGAACGTAGCCAGCTGACCCGACGCATTAAATTTGGCATGCTTTGCTTTTGACAAGTGTACCTTTCGGTTGAGCTTCTACAAAAATACGACAAAAAAGGCGAATAAAACAGAAAATGACAAAACCAAACAAAGAGATCGGGGAATTTGACATGGTTAAGAAATGTTTCCTTAACAAAATGATTCAAAGATCCCAGTACATGTGACATGTAGTAATGCAATGTGCGTAATTATATAATAATAATGATCCTCATATTTAGGTCCTTAAAAATGCATATATTTATTTACTATATTTTTGGCTACTTACGTCTAAAACGTACTCCTGCAGAACTGCATGTAATACAATCATAATCAGGGTTGTAAAAAAGATTAAACAAAGATCCCGAATTCCAGACGAGTAGAAAACCTGGGATGCGTGCACTGAAGTTGTGTTAACAGAAGATAAAACAAAGGGATTAATTACTGCGTTTTCATCTGAGCTTCATTATCTCGTATTATTTCTGGCGTATCGAAGCTGACAGTCACATCTATCTCAGCCGGTCTGGTGCTAAGCCGTCGTTTTTTTTAAACGAGTTCGGTAATACATTTGTCTTCGACCAAACACTACAAAGCAAGTATACAGTTGTAGGCCAGAAGTTAAACAGAAATCCGCTAGGTGATGTTGTTTGACAGAGAGCACTACCCACTTATTAGTGAATCCTCTCTTAAGGCTCATTCGCTGATACCCTTAATCTTTACTTCGCTGTATGACAGACTAACCTGCCACAATCTTGAAGTCGACAAGATGCGTCTGGCTTTATCTACTCACGATTAAAAACAAAAATGTCAGCCTAGTTACCATGCTTGAGTTTTTGTTAGGTGAACCTGAGCTATCTCAGATGCCTAATCTGACTCC
Organism: Varroa jacobsoni; assembly: GCF_002532875.2. Taxonomy (NCBI): domain Eukaryota; kingdom Metazoa; phylum Arthropoda; class Arachnida; order Mesostigmata; family Varroidae; genus Varroa; species Varroa jacobsoni. The sequence goes on along the minus strand of NW_019212998.1, from coordinate 339,000 downwards.
TGATACTTACATTCGGTAATATTATGCTGAAGAGTAACGAAGGGCGCGGCGTAAGGTTGGGTCACCTGTCCCAAAAAGGAAGCTCCGTACAATTAAATTAAATAAATTAACTATAGTAACGATTGCCTTCTTAATTGGCCTTAATAAATTAAACTGTAAATACTCGAGAGCATGTGCAAGAAGATGAAAAAGAACAGTTTTTTCACACATAGGAACTACTACACAAGGCACACAAATTTTATGTACAGTTCATACCAATTTTCCACCACAAAAAGCTCCGTTATTCTCCCGTTACTCACGTTAACGAAAAAGCCAATGACGAACACCATGGCCACACACGACACGATGTCAGCATGATTTTGAATTATGAACTCGTTCGAAAAGATCGGAGGCGACTTCGTTGAACTCTTTTTGCCCTTGATCGCCATGATACTGACAGCAAGATTCTGCAAACAAAATAATGCAATTATATAGTGCTGAGGTTTATATAATATATATATATTTAAATAATCATGTTAAAAATAACATCTATTGAACAAGCACCCCATCAGGACTAGCACCTGTAACAGCCAATAATAAACGATGTTTGTTTCGTGACCTACACATTGTATATAAACGTGATATTTAAATAGTTACTATGTGACGAAAATTACCGATAAATTAATGTTTACGTACATAGAAAGAATGGATCGTATCTTCAGCGAATTCACATTATTTTCATTAACGTTTAACTATTTCCGATACTGATCTGCTTCCGTGTGCTACAACAGAACTAGCGATACACGCATAATAATTTTATCAGTAACTGCGTGTTTTTGTCACATGTATTGCAGTTATTTCCCCGACCGCAGTTGTTCTTTCTACGTAGTTGTATACATTACTATATTAACCAATGGAAGCGTTATCTCACCAATCCGTGCAGTAGGAAAACAGTAACAATGTTTATCGATAGCACAGAACTTTAGCAATCTACCTCGAAGAAAATACGAAATCGCTATTGGTTTCTTGCCGGAATTGCTCGAAAGTGATGAACTTCTTCTAAGCGGAACGCTGGCGCGTACCTATAGATTGTTCCAAATTTTATATTTATTTCTTTCGTTGCGTCGTAGCGAAAATTACGACTTTGTTTCAGCCAAAAGAAATTACATGCGTAGGGCATCTTAACGTTGCATATATGATGATATCTGATTGAGTGAGTGGACTTTACAAACTTACGCGACTACTATAGTGTTTCAAGTTGCGCCTCTAATTACCGAATCTTGATTATTTTGTACTTTATACTCTAGCAATTATTGGTCTATTATACTTCTTATTTTCTGCCACTTGAAGAACTCCGCTAATTGACAATATTTAATTAGTCCCCACACTTAACTTGGAAAAGAAAGTCAAGAAGATAAGCGAACTGCTGCGGATTATTACGCAATGGGTAGTTTCGGTATCTCCTCAATATTCAAAGATAGTATATTCGATATTAACCCGTTATAATAGGTGCCAATCGCACTACTTCTGGTCGATTAGTCCCGTAAGTTAACGAGTTATCCAATTCAATCCAGACATGAATGAAAGTAGTCTGTAATAAAATAATAGAATTTGTAGAAGCTAACCGGAATAACTATTTCAGGTAGCCAGTATACGTATTTTTATTAGCTGGCAAAAAACTTTATCGTGATTCTCATATTTACAGCTCGGCTCTATCGTACCCTCATATATATCCAGTGTCGATCAATGCCTATAGAATACTGTTACCATAATATGCTAAGGGATGCTTCAACATTTTCAGTCGATTCCTCAAAAGTGATAAACCCGATACTGCGTATGCTCACTTCTATGCACAGTTATCGTAGAGTCAAAGTATTAAAATATTACTCAGAAAAAACCACCCTCACTATAGTTCGATCACTACCTTCGGCTGGTACATGATCTCGGCCAATAAGCTTCCCGGCGATGGCGTAGTGCATAATATGTCCGCCTGCTAAACTTGAGGATGCTGGTCTGGGTTCGAATTTTAGCACGAACATATTTCGTTTTGACCTCGGAATCGGCTATTGATGAATGTCTGACGGCAGTGCTGGGTGTAAAACTCAAAAAATTTAACTAATGCGCTAGGCTAAATTTTGATAAACAGGTGAGTACTAATTCAACCAATATCACAACCAGTTCATCGAATACGTTTCACGCAAATACCATTTCTTGTGTATAATACGTATGAAATTATATTAGGTAACACGTAGGTCGAGGATCGGTTTTTTTTTTGAAGAAAAAAATAAGCGTGGCTATAAGCACAAATCTATGGAGGTCGCAGTTTCCGCAATGAATTGTGTTTCTATCCGGCCGTATGTGGTCTGAAGCCAGCAGGTGATTTTGACCGGAGAACGCCACGCATCAGCCACAGATAGCCAAAAACTGGCTATTAGAAATCGACAAGGAGTCACGAATACGCCTTTGAGTAATGCGGTCGATTCAGCATACACATACAACAGTAACCTGTGAGCTCTTAGAATGGTATCACCAAACCCTATCATCATTTGCCCACCAGAAATAAGATAGAACACGACGGCAACAGTAGTATATTGGGATAAGCAAAATACGATCTATATCCTGTCTGATGTTAACACTGAACAAGCAGAAAGTCGCACGGGCAACGTCATATTACATATGAGTGCGTAAGAATGAAATAATTTTGGGGATTGCCGTTCAGCCGCGTTCTCAAGCAACGGAACCATTCTTTTTTTTTACCAGTAATCCTGTTTTTTTCCGCTTTTTAAATAGGGCTTCCTAATGATAATTTGTAACTACTTTGATAACGAAAGTCGTTCTCCTCCGTTCTGTTACTGCTTGGACGGATGTATTGAACTTGTTCCAATCAATAACAAGAGCACACACCCACGCAGTCTCTGATGCAGGAAGTGCAATACTTCGACAAGCCACTTCGTCGCCTTCGTCAATGGCCCGTTGGCTAATCCAGCCAAAAGGCTTATGGTGGTTGAACCATTCAATCCACGCTGGCAGAAGCGAGCGCCACCCAATCGGTCGGTCGGTTGGTTCTCGGTGAAATTGGTAAATGCCGCCCCTGCAAGCGATACAATGGGTAGGCATATAGGCTCGGTAAATGGCGGCCCATGAGATGGGGAGATGCAGATCGAAGGGATACAGCCTTAATGTCGTCGATTCGAACGAGCTGTCAGCACTTAGTTAAGAACGGTCTCAAAGCTGAGTAAACGGTGTCACTGCAAAAACAGATCGCGTACTAAATAATTCGGGCTGACCGAATCGATGAATAAATTCAATTTTTGGACACCAACTAATTCGCTGTTGTCTTTTTATGAAATTGCACAAACTTCATAGGTCTGTCTCAGTTGGCTCATTCCGTTATGCTTCTGTCTAATCGAATTTACGACGTTATCGAGCCTCACCACAGATTATAAGGCACAGAACAAGCAGTACGCACTATTCAGTGATGTGGACACGTATTACCTGCTGAAACACACGACCGTCAACAGATTCTACAGTTCAATCATTGAATTAGTTTTCTTCTACCCGATTTTTTTTATATTCGTTGGTGCCTAGCTTAGGCCTTTGCTCCACCCCATTATACCAGGGCACTTTTGACTTTAACAGTAATGAACAGTTCGTTATCTATTAGCTGTCACAGTGATGTGAAACAACTTGCCGTTCCGAATCGCCTGTTTGAGCGACTTGCCTTATCCGAGCCATCGACAATAGAACTGTCGTCGTTCTTTGTATATATGCCGGAAGAAAAAAACCCAAACGTATACATCGCTTGCTTCAATCGGTCAGCAGGCACGATACCTCTTCACGATAAACAACACTGAACTTAGCTTAGAATTACATGGTCTGCCTCGTATTGTCAGGTTCTCTCGCCCTGTTTTTTTCATTCAATTCTGGCTTTGGCTTTCGTCTGACAGTCGGTAAACGGTCCTCAACGAAGGCACTTCAATCCTGAGGGCATTACAGCCCGCGCCAAATTTGACTACCGTATGGGTGCTTGCAAGAATGATGGAAGAAAAACGCAAAGAGATAAATTATTCCAACAGACCATCATAATTATCAAAGCAGTAATATGAAATCACTTCAATGAGTTCTTCGTACGTTTCAAAACCTGGTGTTTACTCACGTACCTCTTCGTACCGACACGTACGCAAGAGTTCCGTACTTTGCTGCTGCTATTGCTGTTACTACTGCTGGCTCCAGTGGTTCTTTGTAGCCGTGCGTTCAACTGTCCTGCGTTGGCCGTTCGCTCGCCGCTCCGTGGCCAGCTCGGCGACGGTTCGCCGTCTGGGTATCTGTCTATACGCCTGGCTATCGCTCGCTGAATTTGCCTATAAGTTGATTTGGCTTTCTTTAGATCGGTGTTACCCCGACCTAACTTTAGCAGGGCACCGTAATAACAACTTCTGCCACTGCTTCCGTTGTTGTCACGATGTTGATCGGAATGTGTACAGCTGTCGCCGCTTTCAGGGCCGCCGTCTTCACCGTTAGCGATGTCCGCACCGACTGGCAGCGCCAGTTGGTTTTTGTGACTAGCACCACTACAGACACCGTTGTTTCTTACTACCGTCGAGCGGAACGAGCAGTCAAAGCGCCCCAGCCAAGGAACCGCCGTTGATTTCACCACTGATGTTGTTACCGCTGCTGCTGTTATTTCTGTTCGGGAGGATAGACCCGCCGCTACTCCACTGGATGACAGGCGCCAAATTAGCCGCCACGTAAGCTGCCGTTGTCGACAGGTAGATCCACGAACATAGCCAGTATCGCTGTTTAGACACACACGCATATACACCAATAGACCAACAAGTATGTATAAACAGACATAAGTAGCAGACGACGAATACCCTCGCACTCAAATGCGACGTCTGCTATGGCTGCAAAGCCCGCGAAAAGCTGATGATACAGCTGCAAAAAAAAAAGATCAATTGTTGCTGTAGAATGCTGAATGTAGGTTTAGGCAAGGATAGCACAAATGCCAGGAACAATAGGTTTAGACACAGACGCATAGCATGGGATAATATATGTGGTCGTACCAACAGTTCAATACGTTAAATGCAAACGAAACATGCAGTGGAATTGAGTAAAGAAGAGTGCAGCAACAGGAAGACCAAAACGGTAAGCGCCTAAAAAAAAAAACCTAGAACCACTGCTGAGTAGATACTAGAGACAGCTAGGAGTACGTACAGGGTGTAGGATAAGGATAACTTGTTTAAACGATACAGCTGACAATGAAAGATGTGACCAAACTTTGATTTATGTGATGTTTCGGAGTACTGTTCAGTGGCTGTTTTTTCTTTGACGATTGGATCCATTTGTTCGTCTATTCAACAATTAGAACGTCTAGAACAATTAGAAGGGCAGTGCGGGAAGCAAACAATATCGATCGAGAAAGCCACTAGTTCGGCGCTCGCAATAAAACACAGATATTCTCAGCGAGGAGCATTTTTCTAATGTAAGGTATTGAGTAATCCTTTCAGTTACTAAGCATACATAATCGGGATAAACCTGTTTCGCATGAAACTTAGCCTCGTCGCTTGGGCTTGTTTGCGCCGAGACTACTACCCACCACTAGGGCGAAAAGTTTGTCCCAGCTAATGGAAAAAACTGCAAGCGTAAGAAATCGGTGTGAAATGTGCATCCTTCTGCGTTCAGCAGCTACTGGCATGCCAAATCTAGATTACTCTTTATATTTTTAACTACCAGAGGAACTGGTCCTACTTTCCACGCACTACTCACGTTAAATTTTGTGCTGAGAACCCGATTATGGTAAGCGACTGAAAAACACGAGAAAAAAATTGACTATACAAAGGGCTGTCGCGTCTAGGTGTACCGTGAAAAAGAAAAGATTTTCAGAAAGCGCGAATTGGAGAGATGTGAGAAACTAGTGATATTTGACGCGCGACTAAGGTTTGATGAAAAGTATGTTGGTTTCTAAATTAAATTTCTATGTAGTAACGTTGACGTACTAAACGTGTTTTGTGATCTTGTTTAATAGATACAGTGCAAGCTTTTACTTATTACCCTTTATACTGAGGTTAAACGATTACGGTGTGGAAATGACACAATTCTGGAGCTGCCTCTGCCGCTCGGTTCGATAAGTTTCCCCTTGCACATGACGGGTCTGTCTTTGATAGTGATGGTCCCATTTTTCAAGCTGATATACTGAATCTCCGACTTCGTCCGTACAAGGGTTTCATTATTAAGGTCAACAGCTCATTGTCCAATACGAGACCCTCGACTAGTGGATACCCTCAAGGGACGGTATTATGCATTAAGCTTTTTATGCGACCCAGGGTCCCCATAAATATGTGCCAAGATATCAGATGCTTGTATTTGCTGAAAATATTCCGAATTTGTTACTCCAATGGAAACAACAAAAAACCATGTTAATACGCAAAGCTCCTTCAATGATTGGGTTAGGCTAGCTGATGGTGTGCTATTTGTATAATTAACCCGTAAATATGTGTCAATAATTATCGTTTTTGCTTACTGCTTTTTGTTTTTTTTTGACGAAGATCAATATATTGAGTAGGATTTAAAAGTTCTTTCAGTGCCAGTTACCATAAATTTATCAAGATCATGAAATGTCATTCTACTTCAGCTTCTAAATATTTGTATGCAATGTGGCAACAAGATGGCATTTTCTACATCTTATTTATTTCATATCGTTTGTGCTGCCAGGACACCGTCCACGCAACTCAGAATACTTCCTCCACTTAGGTGAGGGTTCAATGCCCAAGATCCTACAAGTTGCTAAATCTGCAGCGAGACCCTATAGCTAAGCAACTAATACAGAGCAACTCGATTGAGGGCATGTCCGCCATACTACAAAGCACGATCTGCGCTTACCGTTATTACAACTCCTAACTTAAGCAATGTTCATATCATCTGAGCAATACGTATCTTAGCTAGAATGGTATGTTGTCACACGCAGCCTAGACTAGATGAACTATTAGATCCACAAGATCATGCTCCTGCATTACCATCCCTTCAGATTACCCTAATGTAGCTATTTGGCTTGAACGTATCGCCATCCGAAGTTGGCACTCGCAGCTTTTTGCGTCCATTTGGATACTAGCCTTATTGTGGGTTAACTCTACCGGAGTCGAATCGGACAGTCATATTTGTGAACTAAACCAGCAAGGAAAGAGGCCTCAGCGTCATTGGGCCATGGAAGCAAATAGATGTCACTTATAAATGCGATGGGTATATGAGGTTCGGACGACTAAAAAGGCAGTGACCGATACTCGAGTAGAGAGGAACAGCCAGCTGAAATGAAGAGTTATTTGTCGACAGGGTGCTATGAGAAAAACGCTTATGTGTATATACATATGGCTGTCGAGATGTTATATGGCGGGCGGGCGGGCGGGCGGGCGACATCTAAAACAGTTGATTTGCCCTTTGTCAAGGCAACGTTTGCAAGGTAATCGGATAGGCTTGTCTACACAATCAAGTCTACAATTTGCAGGCAAGGTGGTATAAAGCGATCCAAACCGAACGAAAAGTTACGATGAAAGAGGTACGTGCTGCTGAAGAATAACAGATGTTTTATGTTAACTGGAAGATCCTCGTAGAAGTCCCTTCTGCTAAATTCTATACTCTAAAAATGCATATAGAATTAACAGGTCTTATGTCGGAGCTTCGAGAAGTACGAACGGGGTGTACTCTGATTTGAAACGTAACATACAGTTTGTGGGATTCGAAACAGGCAGCACTACATAACAGGGGTTAGAACATTGCTTTGAACTCTTGACGCACTTAGTGCCAAGGAGTAGTTGATTCCTGTTACGTGTTGTATTTGATGATGACTCAAATTTGATAAAACTGAAAAGTATTAGCATCTTCTTTGGAACAAAGCTAGAACTCTCTAGTGCAACGAAATAATGCAGATACAGGTCTTAATAGCAAGGGGCTCCGCTCGCTTAAATACAATGATCGGGCTTTTCATATCTTGAAATGGATAACCGGCCCCGCCAATAATAAGTGCATGACAAAATTAGAGTCACACAATGCAAACTTCATTAAATATTTAGTTCAAAAGTCTGGTAATAATTTCTAGTGCTTTTGATTATTCCTAAATTAGTTAGAATATATAATGATATGTTCGGCACAAAATCTCTGGACCTTTATGGGGCTGTTAATTGGCATAACAAAAATTGCATAGGTTCTGCATATTCATCTTAGGTTGTCGTGTATAGCTAACGTAACAATGTGTCCAAAGGGATGCGCATCAACCACTTAGATCACACCGTCCCAGATTCGCTAGCATAAGACAAATGCGGGTTAAATTAACATTAGTATCTTCATCAAAACGCTCATCTTGATTTTGTTTTCTTAAGCTTTGCCTAGGTAGGAGATGGTGGCAGAGATGGAGCAACTATTGTTATTACGAAGGTGAAAAAAACAAGCGAGATTTGAGCTTCGGGGGCACCCCAGGGAAGCCTTGAAGATTTTCCAGCGAAGACTGGCGAATACAGCAAAAAAACAGTTTAAATGACTTTTAATTTTGCTCAGCCGAGTTGAGTCCGACAAACGGTTTTCGTCCAGAGGATAGAAGGATTTACAAGGGATCCAGTTGATCCTGTCGGAAACTGCAGCGAAGTGTATTGCAAAAATCTAAAAAATCCTAATGGCTGCGCGCAATCCAAGAACAGCACTACTTGCGCTAGGCTATGTATCAACAATGACTGTTCGCTCTACGATGCACTCTGAGGACCACGGGCTATGGTTTCAGCGCTAGCTAACCTCTACCCACTTTATTGTACTATTAAATGAGGTCGAGTAATTTCCAAGGTCTTTTTCTATGCCCACCAGTGACAAGGAGATTGATTTCGAAGTGTTTTTCATTTTCCTAGATATGATTGTCTCTTAGGGTCCTGAACGGGGTGCCGCTTATATCGCAGGCTGCCAAGCGTTCGTTGTGAGTCCAAAGGAAAAAGATGGATCTTCTCGATGGTGAAGCAAGACTGACGTCAAACCGAAACAGTTGTGGTACCCCTTCAATAAAACTTACATATTTACTTGCGGCAATCGTACTGTAATATTTTACGTATTGTTTAAGTGACCTAAATATTTAATGCTTACATGCGCTATTGCCACTTGCGTGCTTAGAGCGCACTTGCGTGCACTAGATGCACTTCCGTGCTGAAAAGGGCCACTCAATGTGTGGCCCTTTTCAGCACGAAAGCGTTCGTTACAGACCTATCTCCATTTCGTTTTTTATTTGCTTTTATTATTAATCCTTATATAACCCATGAGAAGAGATTTTACAAGGACTAGCTATAGGAAAAGGCATAATATGCGAGCATGATGTTACTGACACCCACAGTCTGCAGCATAGGCCATTGTTTAGACTAACCCAATTTTAAAGCAATATGTTAATGAAAACTTAGGCCAGATGAGCAAATGAAGAAACCATAAGTCATTACATATTATTTACTGAATTTTTAGTCTCTCTTGTTATCATACGTTGCGCCAGCATCGAAAACACGTGGACAGCGATAAAAGTAACATTTTATTTAATAGTCATGAAACTGTCAGGTATGGGCAAATAGAAAACAGCGGGCAAGATGTTTACTCTGTTTTTTTTTTAAATACACAAATAATTAATTCGCTTTAGGCAAACCCACAGGCTTATGGACTGGCTACCTAAGTAGTTTTTTTAATGCCTTGCAGCGCAGCGATATCTCTCTAGACAAGTAGAGAAATATCTTTGCTCAACACGCAAACAACACTTACTACATTTTCAAACAGTATATACATATATACAGTACTATATATATACAGATAAGGCGAAGCTAATTATAGCGTCGTATTTTCCAAGCTATCCTCTGGAGAGGGAGGAATACAGGTTCTTCATTTATGAAACTTATCTACCCATTTAGCATTAGAGATCAACTTCATGAAGCTGTTGAACCTTTATAGCACTGGCTTTTTACTCAGTAGATATGACTAAGACACCGGCAAGTTCTTTTCTGGCTAAGAAATAAAGCCTTGTTACTTCTGAAGCGGAGCAAGGTTCTTCGTCTCTTATAGGCGTCTAACTTCGCAGCAGAATGAATTGATGACGCGGTACGGATAATTTCTGCAGCATCTGCAGACCTATCGGACCCTTCAAACATTCCAAGATCGACTGTCATTGTAGGTCTCGGTTGCCTTTGACGATCCAGCAGATGGCGCTATTAGTTCCTGCACGTTTTTCCTGCCCAATGTCGAACCCGTTTCGTCAATCAACCAGCAAAGATGAATCAGACATATGTCTACTTGGAACGAGGTTTGCTGTCATCTGTTTAGATATTCTATGAGTGTTTCCACGCTACACTGGTAGCGATCCGATGTCTCTGTCAAGACAGCGATTCCACGTGAGATCACGAACTCGCAAGGTCTTTAGATCACCCACATTGCTTCCGCACAAGCATTCCTTCACCGGCTGAAATCACCATCATGTTGCGTGTCTAACAGCGGCCAGTCGAGCTCAATGATTATGACGATGCATGGCTTCGACAATATTGGCCACCACCATGTTTTTCTCTAGCCTATAGTTACAAGCCGGTCGCGCGTCCAGTTTAGTGGACAAACAGTGAAACGGATCGAAGGGAATAAAATATTGCGGTCATTTATCTCTGGCTATTGAAGGGTATTTCTGTATGGACATGAGATGTAGCGTAGGGTGGCTCCGCACCGTTTTCCGGATGCGTTTGAATGTCCTGACAGTAAGACGAGTGTTTAATAAATCGAGTAAATAACTTAATAATAATAAGGGCTGCGGGATTACCGCTTACGTAAAACCCTGAATCGCGCTAAACTAAGCTAACTAGGCTTACTGATATGCGCATCGACGTTTTAGGAAACCAAAACGCTTCTCACTGCATCTCAGGTGGCCTGCCTTCCTGTAGACACATTCGAGCAAGAGCTGTGTATGCTCTCAGTTTTGGTTAGAGCAGGCGGCGACAATCTCTCTGTCGAGGATGGACGGGGCCCAAGGGGCTTTTAGGGCCGTTGATGGGTGGGATACAGTAGGGTTTAGGGACAGTGCAAGCCTGGAAACAAATTGCCGAAATTGTCCTGATCACGCCCATAATGTCAGCTTGTCTAACAATAATGGCTCCGATAAGTCTAAATTAGCAGCCATTCCGGTTGATTACCATCGTGGTCTTTTCTTGCGGAGGTTGGGTTCACTGAGCTTCTAGACGCTCCTGGAAGAGTGGCTAGCGATCTTCGATAGATCGAGTCACATGCAGTAACGCCGTTGGCGCAGACCGTAACGAAATAAGAGTTTTGCTTAACATGAACATCCGACTCGAAGGCATCTACATATTTCCTGGGAAAACGAGCTCTTTCGAAGTAGACTTTGATTTCTTTATCTATCTGTAGCCCCATCTTGCTCGTAGTTCACACATTAATTTGTCTTGCGAACACCAAGTTTTGTGCAGTACGCGAACTTACGTACACGCAAAATGCTACATGTTATATCTGTAATAAACGCCAAAAAAACTTGTTCTTTTTTATAAAACTTAGTTGACAAGTTTGTTCATTTTGCTAACCACCCGAACTAAAAAATTAACTCGGTCTTATAGTAACCGAAATACCCATTTCGAGCCTACTGATCCCACTGTTCCAATCGCAGTACCTGGGGCATCAATCGAGCATCGATACACACTTCAATACGATTTTTCCCATTGTGCCACAGTATTATCCCATTGCCCCGTGATCAAGGTCCGCGGCGACATTCACACCACTCTGTAACCATGACGACACTCGCTGACTGATTTATACTATGCACATAAGCACTAATCAATGATAACATCTAGCTGATGGGGTGCTATAGACGTTTTTCTATAGTGATTTGTGGGCGGTAGATAAATCTATTATCGATTGGGTTGATTTTTGCGATGTATGTCGTGAGTTGAGGGGCGCCAATCTATCACCACTTCCCTTTGGCCTGCAGCGGTGTCTGACCTTCAGAGCAAAAGGTTTTGGCGCTTCTACCGCGATACAAACAGGCCACGTAGAAGGCCACTCCACTCATATTTGACGACGATTGTGCATTTGCTGCATTGACATTCAGACGATGGAGATAAGGTCGAGTATGCAACAAATCAAAATGCGGAACTCTCTACCTTTTAGAAACAATGAAGGCGCATTGAAGTCGAAGATGACGCAGGTAATACGTAGTAATCTCCATAATCAATACGCTGCAATGTGATATCCTTTTCGGAGTAATATCAACGGATGTCAGGGTCAGATTAGATCGCCAGACCAAAAGGTAGCTAATCGTGTGTTTGCTTAATTCAATCGAATGGCAACACAGCCAGTTTGCCAATGAAATGTCAACTATATTGACTGCCCGGTTGACAGTGCGGTAACACCATCAGTTGGCCTCACATTTCCGGCCAGTCCCGATATAAACGGCATAGTAGCAAATACAAGAAATATCTTTGACGATGGCTCACTTCTATCGAGATATTGAATCAGATCTGCTTGCTTTGTGTAGCTTACATTGGGGACGTTATCAGAACGTATAATTCGTCACCGTATGCAGTCGATATTGGTTCGAGCATAGGGACAGGTACGAGGTGAAAATTCTGCAGTCAATCATGTTAACGGTATTATTATTGAAATTATCCTAGACAATGTGAATGTTCAGATAGCAACTGCTGGAAGCCGGGGGGATCCATTATCTACACTGTCGAATATACACATATAGTAAATAGTGAGAAACCTAGCACGATTCTGTTTTTATTGTCGGACTTATCATTGGTTATATAACCTCTTTTTTTTTTTTATAACATTTTAGAACCTTAGAGAACGAGACTCGTGATAGTAGTCGAGCCATCATTAACGAGTATCTGTTTTACTACGGTTCGCTGCCACTTGACAAGGGCCCTTCTTCCTAATTGCCCTCAATAGATACGGAAGGGGGCACGCGTCCGAGTCGATCTCAACGGTTCATAACGAAAACTAGTCTTGTCCAGACGTCGTACGACATCCGTTAGCTAATGATGAATAGCAGTTTCACATCGATATCTGCGCCCTCAACGTCGACTGCGGTTCCGCAAACCTCTTGATCAAACCCATAGCTATCTTGAATTGTTCAATAATACGATAGTAAAAGCTCACTGTCTGCCTCAACAGGGTATTAGTTTCCCAACTAGCTACCTCGCAATCTCTGCCAACAGGACGGTTCAATTGCTCGGCAATGTAGCAAATGCCCAGAGCTATATACGCCGTAGATATGTTTGATAGCCTACATTACGATCCCTTACAACATTGTGCAATAAGAACAGAGGTTATCCCAGCGTTAGAAGAAATACCATTGCTTAAGCTACAAGTGGTCAGCATATTACGATGTTATCCTATCGGCTTTGGCAGTTTATCATGTACATCGAATTTGCATTGCAGATGCTTGCTCCTTTTTGGGGGCAACTTCGTGATCAACTTACTCGCCTACGCAAGATTGGATAGTCGTGGTGGCGCACGAAAGCTATTCAGCCGCAAGTAGGCCAAGCTAATCGAAGTAAAGGCATAGAGCGCTTGACGAGTTAGTTAAGAAAAGGAATACTTGATTAGGCTTGAGCGGATGCTGGACGGGCCTAGCAAGCAGCTTGGAATAAATAAACTGTTCACCTGAATTGTAATGAACGATTTGGAATTGTATTATGGATAATAAAATGGAGACGACGCTCTTTCCGAAGCCGTCCAATTATGTGATCTGAGTTGATGTTCTCTTGATTCGAGAGCGGTTCGATGCTACCGCAAAGAATAGGTCCAATCGTAAACCGGAAGCACAGATCTGGCCAGAAAGCTAAAGCAAACATTTCCTCTTTAGAAACCTAAAGGAGAGTTTAATTTTATCACCCAGAAAGGAGTTACATAGGGTACAGGTTTCTCGGCAGGCTATCTAGCGTTAACTTTAACATAACGTATCTAGTTAAAACAAGAAGGCATTGAATTTCGCAACGAAGGCCACATGTCGCCATTTATTTTCGTTTATTGCATTTGAGGTATCACATAGTGAGTGAGTCAGCAAGAACGGATGCAGGTATTTATCGAAAATACCTCGCCGCTCCGGAAGTATCTAAAAGTTTCCGTTCCCATGTCGTTCAGCGATCATTGTTGTTTTAGGTAAGAAACAGGTAATTATTTATGGGATTCTGTATTCTTTCTTCAATCACAGGCGAAACTGGCCCACATTCGTCGATGTGAACCACTCGTATGGCTTTCATTATTATTCCTGTTATCATCACGAACGTGCTTGCCATTTATAACGCTTACGAGGCTAGTAAATTTTGAAATATAAGAAACAACACAGAAATTTATAAAACATTTTCAAATGTTTACTATTTATACAATGCATCACGTGCCTTTTTTTAGTGCGAGGTTTTAGCTATGGTTCAGGGGTGACGTATTTGCCTGCTAAACTTAAGGACGTGTAAGATGGCATAAGTTGACTGTATTTACCCTAGAGCATATAGGCTTTGTTCAATCGAACAGGGGGAGATTATCACAACATTTGAAAAATAGATGTTGGCCTTTTCTGATTTGATCTGGTTTCAGAGATCTGACGTACGGCATAAGTTACACATCGGCACTGAGTGAATATATCATACTATAAGCTTCCCTACACCTTTTACATGCGGTGTATCTTTGAATAGTGATTGTGATTTGCTTTTGTCTTAACCAAGTAGATCTTCCGCGGCAAACCTGCAGCGAATACCATGTCCATTAAAAATACATCTATGCTACTAGCAGAGTTTACCAGAGAATAGCAACACAACCGGAGAAGGCACTCTACTATTGTCTCTAAGCTAGGAGCAAAGTGACTGTATGTATACAACAGCTTTTACAATGTTGTGCCACATGTTCGCTTCTGTTGGCCTGCCAATCAATAGGTCATCAGTAATTAAGGCTTCGACGCAGCTGTGTCCCGCGTGCGAACTTAAAGGGCCAAGAAATATATAGGTAGTTGTATTTAAGCTATTTTGAAGGCCGCCGACAAATATCGCCTTTCCATGGAACATTGTAAAGGTTCGTGGAGGGTCAGCGGAGTTATATTTTAGCCACCATATCATTCCAGCGATGTTGCACTAATTCGTCCATTAGTGGTCAGTGGTCCTCAAGGGGAGACCTGGTTTAACGCCACCATTCACTAACAAACATTTAGTTTAAACATAATAACGGTGCTGGCAGTAATAACAATATTAACGGCAATATTTAGACCTTCTTTCAAGTACTTAATGAACCTTGCTGTACACCCGGATAAGAACGTAGGCCCTAGGTTCATAGGGGAAAAGCTGAGGGAAACCGATAGGGGAAATGATTCGAATAGACTAGTACTCATGAATATTGTTAACCTCTTTGAGAACCACCTGTATTTCACAACTACAACTTAATGTTATTGACAAGTTCGTTGTGCTTTGCCATTGAGAGTTAAATATATAGTCAACAAACGTAGCGTATGCACAGAGAGGTGACAGAGCACGATACATTTTCTCTAACCGCATAATGCCATCCACACGCGACTTAGGTGTAATAACAATTCCTTAAACATTAGTAAATAAGTTGCTCCTGTCTTCTACTTACTACAAGGTTTATCTTACAACAATGGCTCTATTCGAATAAATTAAAGCCCTGAAGCAATTTTACTTTTGGCCAATGGCTAACAATGTTCTTTCGGACATTTCTTATTTTTTCGGCCGAGCGTTTCAAGTTAACTTGTGACAGATCTTATAATATGAAGTTGTCATTAAACCTATTATTCAATTAAATCTAATTAATTAAAGCACTGCAAAAGAGCAGTGGTCAACTTAGCGGTGTAAACGACTATTCACTATACCAAAGTCTTAAATGCTGCAAATAAGAGATGGCAAAATAAATGCAGGAAAATCGAATACTTTTATGGAAATCAATTGATGCTATACCTAAATACAAATAGTTCCGGGCGCTTGTTCGCATATGTAGTGATAGTAACAGCTGGTGCTAAGTGGAAAAAATCGAAAAACTGCATTTATAAGTTGTATTTTTGAAAATATCTCAGCGCGCCACGATTCAAACGACGATCTCGTTGCGCTTGCTCTCAATAGTTGGCAATGAACCAGGGCTAGACCTAACGTCTATTAATTCCGCTCGCACTTAGTTTGATTAAGAAAGTTATTTTCGATAGGATCGATCAGCATTTACTGTTGCCAAAATACGAAATGTTCGTATCCACGATCGCACAGTAAAATGCTTCTATTCCTATTATGCTAAAAGTCGATCGTTTCGAAATAAGGCCGAAAGGGATCTGCTCAAATGTGTTGCTGTTGTCTCCCACGATTCACATCGGTCGGGCTTGATAGAAATAGCTACATCGCAAATATCAGGAATACGTAGGCAATTAAAAAGAAGAAAAAAAAAAGAAACATTTAGTTATTTATTAATGAAGCTAGTTTATTTCCATTAGACATCATCTCAGATGGCTGGTTCTCAGAAAACCTTTTACGACGAAATTGTTCATTCGCCGAAGGCAATTATTTATGCAAAAAATGTTTAGCGTTAGGGAAAGTGGCGTAGTTAGTTACGATTTACTTCCTACATCATCATCATCATCTTTAAACGTTAGAGAGTTGTTGCGGTTGAATTTTAAGTCAACGGCAAAAAATCAAATTTTTTACGTATTTATTCAAAATCAGACCAGATCGTCTGCTTGGGGTAGACGCCGTATTGCTCCTAAAACTATTACGAGGAATGAATGCTACAAGAGGGACTACGTGTGGCGGATCAACGCATGTACCTGTACGTTGTGTAATATGAAAAGATAGAAAATCATGGTTGTTTTGTTCTTTGTTGTTTTATTTAGTAATGTTACCTGTGTGTAGATTGGTAAGGTCCCTTACGAAATTGTCAAAATGTACCACTTAGTTCGGTATAGCGCGCGTTGCGGTCTTCCATTGACAGCTATTTCAGCCGAACGCTTGCCCTAATTTCATTTCTGGAAGCAGTAGTATTTGAGCATCTGCGCATCGGTGCTGTTCTGTGATTGTGGTTTAGGTGGATTTCCCATATCCTCACATGACCACAATTCGACATAGTCAATATTTTTTGCACGTAGGCCTGGTCAGTATGGGAGTCTGGGGGTGGTTTCATTATGTTAAGTAAGTAAGTAAGTAGGCTTTTCTTAATGGGGATATGTCAAACACCTTTGAAATGCCGAAGAATTCATTTTTCGTTATCTTGCTTTTCTTGAGGAAGCGTTTGCGCTATCTTAGGAGACACTTGCATTAAGATCTACAGTCTAAGTATCATACGCAGTTGCGCGCACCTCCTTCGAATAAACTCTACCATAATGCACCCCGATGCACTCTTAAACATTGAATCTGTTATATACCTAAAAAATCGAACGGTGAGGGGTCGATGCGTACAAAAAGTTCAGCTAGCGTCAATGAGGCGTCGCGTATGCTAAAGCCTTCCGTTCAGCTGGTGACCCGCGACTATTTAACTTTATTTGTCGGTTTTTCGGCTTGTTGAGCAGTTTTTTTAAAATATTATATCGTGCCCAACGAATACTTGCAACAGTTTTTGTATTATCTATAGTTTTCAATGCGCAATATAACGAAACTCCTAACTCGAGGTGGTCTCCTTTTGAGGCCTTGCCATCCTCATACAGAGCAGGGATCTATCCCCAGTATCGTTTTAAGTAAACCTGATGACCGCTCCGTCGAATTCGTTTCATTTCTAATGTAAGCTATTATTATTGTAGTGCCCCCGTAAGCTACATCCCATGGCTTCACATCTATTATTCTTACTGCATCTTTGAACAGAACGTGGCCGCCACTGTTTTGACGTAGAATTACGTCTGGTCCACCGCAATGTTGTCTCAACGAGCAAAAAGTTATGAACGTAAACTTCTGCCACTTGGTGATGAAATACTTCAATTTCGCGATCGGTAACAACATTACCCATATTTGTCGGGTCATTTGAGCACCTAGAATCTCAGCGTTGTTTGACCTAACTAGCTAATTCCAGCCAATTACTAAAAAAAGCTACGACGATCATCATTAAAACGCAAGCCGATCGGCTCCAGCAGCGCGAAACCCAACCGAACTAGGTAGATGTATCCTTGTATTCAATGGATCCGAAATTACTGCTGAAGCTCGAGATTCGATGCTGACCTCTTGCGTGGGTGCAGAGGCCAAGTCCTACTCGGAGAAGAACCAAATCCGGTGTGTCAATGTTTATTAAAACCATCTATCATATCATCCCATAGATACTACGACCGACAATGCGAGATCGACGAATGGAAGCCTCGATAGCTACTACTCAAAGGGTCGAAATCGCTAATCAGTTCCATCCCGGAAGATGGTTTGTATTTATTTCAGTCGGAACATAAGTAATGCATGGGCGCAATGAAATTCCTCAATCAAATCGGAGAGAGTATATTGTTGAGCCATTTCGGGCTCGAACCCAAAAGTTCTTTTCTCGTGCGTATGGGCTCCTCGACATCATTTCACCGCTGCGGTAAAGTATTTTTCTCTTTTTCGCGGGAATTTAAGGGACCTACTTGAACAGACTTCGCAACGCGATAGATTCAATCCTAGTACGAGGAGACAACAAAACAGCGAAAGGGCATATACTGTTTCGGTATGAGAATCCGTGCGGGCAAGGAGCCCTGCTGAGAGACCAGGACAATATCGGTAAATTTTAACACGAGCAAAATGATTTTCGCTATCTAAAGCGCTCGTTATTCATGAACAAGGGGATAAAACGATTAAATAATAGCAATCTTGGTTGCTTGTATTTGAGCTATGATTAGTGAACCGTTGGCTGTCTGTCTGTCTGTAACAAGGCGGCAGCGATCTAAACATAAAGTAGAGTTCACCTATTGTTGTTAAACACAACTACTGAGAATATTTCAGAGTCCGATTTGGCGAAAGTGATTAGTAAAGGCTAGTTCAGAATTTAGTCAGAGATGCAGGCGGCATTAATTTCCAATGGACTATAATAAATGCGATTTAGTAATAGTAAATTATCTAAATCGGACATAATTTGAAAACGTTACTCGACTAGCTTCTTCCTTAAATAGCTCTATTTCTAATTATTGCTAAATCATACTTTGCCAGCTAAAGCGCCAGCTGTCCGTAAATAAGAAACGGCAATGACATTTAGTGTTAATATATATATATATATATATATATACTGGAACGAAACGCGGTACCACTTCACCACCATAATAACAATGCGCGTCGACATGTGCGCTTGCACACCTATTGGCTTGTTTTTTTTTTTTATTTATTTGTTCATTTCTTTTTTATCATCCTTAGCCGACTTTGCCAAGTTCACAAGTGCTCGGAACCGCCTCTTTTAGCTATACGATCGAGGACGCGGTAACCCAAAAATACTAAAGGGGGCATAACAGTTCACTGATAGCCGTTTACGTCATTATTTCTCATAGGCTGAATTGTTGCCGACTGTTAATATATATTTTTTTTTCTTTTTGACTCGGATTCCCTAGCAGGACTTTCCTTTAGACATGTTGCATAATTTACACTTACGAAAATGAAGATAAATACAGTCTCTACTTATTCCCTTTTTATTTATTTCTTATAGCTACAGCTTTCCAGGAAAAAGGGTAACAAAATGTCGTAACAAAGAAGAATCGGTATTTCATTTGAATGTGTTCGCAGCCTACGGAAATCGGTGGCCGAGACTGGCTCACTTTTATATTCTTTAGGTTCTATAGAACAAAATAAGACTGCGAGTTATCAGAGAAGATAGGATAAGGATAGAGCAGCAATGCATATGGCTGTTGCAACTACCGTTCCGCCTGTGCGCTTCCTTCGGAAAAACTCCCATTGAGACCACGTCCAAATAGACACTAACGACAACTAACTGAAATGCACCTGTGCACTACGAGCTTTTCCAATTTTTATCAGTTAAAATGGGCTGTATATGGGGAACGTTTGTAACAGACAGAAAACCCAACTAACCCTTATGAATTAATTCGAGCTTTCCTGTAATAGCAAATCCTCGGAACTGCCCCTTTTCACACACATATGTAGGATCAAGGACTGGGCAAGTTGGGCCTTGTTGGATTCGATATCAGGATTTTCTCCGACAGACTTACGAAGCGACATGCCAATTACATCACAAACCTATAGTTGTATTGGTGTCTATTTTTCGTGCTTGACTCGCGAGGTTGCTTTAGATATGGCTGCGAAGCCGATGCGCGTGAATCAGTAGGAAAACAGGCGTAGTATGAAGTGAAAGAATTAAGGATAATTGTCGATATCGACAAAGTAGAAGGACATATACACAAATGGGACTAGAACATTCGCAGATAGTAGCTATGTGTATTTCCAGCTATTTGTTTGAAAACCAGCAAGCATAACCCAGCTTGCGCCTAGTGTTGCTATCATTTTAGGATCTAGACGTTAGCTATTCTAAATGCTACACCATTACGAATACATATATATCCTTCTAAACATTTCTTCGTAGGTCTTCGGTATTATTAATATAATCTTTTTTTTATCGTCGTCGCGGCAGTAGCCGCTGCTAAGCAGGCAAGCTTAATATATATGACAAACGATGACGATATATGGCGCGGTACATCTCGTGGATAACCGACAGAACGAGCCGAACTGGTTGTTATAACTTACGCAAAGTTTGACATGTTAAAATAATAGTTCCAAGTTGTAATAAGTAAGCAACTAAAGCTGCTGAAATAACAAATTGACAGATCGATTGAAACGAATTAATAGAAATCTCAAATATACTATGAAATTATAGAAGGCGGTATTGGAACGTGTTCTATAGTCAAGTCTATTGGCTATGCGTGGAGAAATTTTCATCTAAACGAGTCACTTAAGCCGCCGCCGCCGCCGCCGCTTTTGCCATCGCGAAAATGAAGCTCTTTGTTTCTACTGTAAAAACATGTCGAACGTGCCCTGTCACCGTTAAGATAAGGTTCGTGCAGGTGCACGGACAGTATTACTAACCACTGGTCAGACTTGCCATTACCGTTTGTGTCATACATATAGTACTCCCCGCTCTCTAATTTGGTTATATTTCGAAGCAGATCGTTGCTTAGGAAAAGCTAACGACGTGATGGCGATCAATTCGGCGCTAAATCGCCAGAGTAGCCCAGTAACAACACCCAAAAAGATCTTAATTGCCTATCAGCACTGCTGCAATATACTTTTTCTGATCATACCCTGATCCCGTTGTTGGGGCGTGCATAATAGGCTATGTCGGAACCACGAATCGTTTCCCTGATTTATCGATAGTGTTCGAGCCAAGCTTCTAGCGTAACTGTTACAGTAATTAATTGCATTAATGTAAATTCTAATTCCAACTAGAACAGTGTATGCTCTGTTTTAATTTTTTCGTTTTTTTTTTTTTTTTTTGTCCTATTTTTTCAAGGGCTGACACTCGATATTGTCGAGAAACAACTGGCACTCCTTTCAATAACAGAGCCGATAATTAGACGAAGTATGCTATTGACACAATTTTCGTTTACCCTAACCAGATCCTTTATGAGAAAACGATGTCGGAGAGTCGATAATTTTCAAAAAAAAAAATGTCCTTAGCTAAGGCCCGAAATTTTACGTGGAAGCTTGCAGCTAAACATGTTAGCAGGACCGTATCTGATGAAGTTGCATTAAATTGTACGAATTAATTGACATTGTGTCAACACAGTTACTACTTCCTGGTCGTATTTTATTCAAGCGAATATTATATCAATCTCTGTATCTGTACTACTATCATTTTCTACTACAATCTTGTTGCAAGGCCTTCAAAGCTAGAATCGTCAGACCAAGAACGGATAGCCGTTTTGGCTTTGGTCATTCTGACAATTAGTTAATAAGGAAGATTATAGATGTGGTGTTTTTATACTATCTCTCATGATATTTACTAACCAGTGTTGCACACTAACTGGGTATTATATTCGGTCGACCCAATATTAAATGGGCTAAGCGCTCCTTGTCTAATCAATGACTAAGCGTGAGACTGAAAACCGCTGTCTCTCTATTGGTAGCAAAGTTTTCCTTTCATGGTGCATAGCAAGTGCGTGTAAACGTCGTGCAGGAAAATTACTCCAACCTTTTAACGCGTTCTGTACGTAGGATTCGGAAAAGGTCTACTCCGAAGAGCGAACCAATTGAGTAGTTGCCCTCATGTAATGACAATGGGAAAAAGTATGTCGTTTACATTCATTGGCTGGCGATAAGATAAAGTGACGAGATCGTACTTCAACGAACTCGACTTTCTTCTCCTGTAAAAATCAACTCTAGCCTATTGCATATTTTGCCCTACGTGTTTTTCGATAAGCAGCACAATGAAACCTTTTTTTACTATTGTATTGTGTTTTTTTCTTTTTACATTTTTTTATTTATAAATATTGATACGGACAGGGTACCTCAAAAAGCGTATTCTCAATTTGAATAACTTTTTTACATATAATTAATACTTCAATTCCGAAAGAGTCTAGGTGATATGTATAGCTTTCCAAATTCCAACAAACGGTTAATTTGGTGCTACGACATGTTATTGCTCGTTTTGGATTTTTCCATATCCCAGTGTTGTCAGTTTTCTGGTGTAGATTTCATTTTTAAGGCGTCCGCACGAAAAAGCCCATTGGCACCCAGGTCTGAACAACAGCCAGCTGGGGTCCTTCGGGGCCTGTTCGTTCAAACGTCATCTCCGTTTAGAAGGCTCTCATCGAGATAGGTTCCTACATCACGATAATACGGTGCAGGTGCTCCGTCTTGTTGGTAATAAGATTCGCCATTTTCTCCAAAATCCCTAAAGATGCGTAAGAAAAGAGATTATTGCATCAAATTCATGTAACTAAATTGTGAAAAGACGATGGCCCATATAAATCCTTGCTTGAAATGTTGCACCACACTAACTCTTGGTAAACTTCCATGATTTTCCTGCGTAACAGATGTAGATTTATCATCGTTTTGTAAGTCGAATGTCAATCATGCCTATTTATGCCGTTTGATTTAAATGTAGCGTTATGGCTTCAGACAACCTCTGTCGATACCAATACGTTTTGTTCATTTTTCCCAGGTCCTATCCGCAAAATAGTCTTCTTCTCTCTCTCTCTCTCTCGCTCTCTCTCTCTCTCTCTCTCTCTCTCTCTCTCTCTTGGAGGGTCCCTTGGAATGAATTGTTTGTGTTGAAAGGTTAATCTTGGACCATTGATTATAATATATACACAACTTTGGAACCCAATAAACAGTGCATATCTTTTTGGACACCCTGTATATATATACATTAGGACACTACCTAAAGCGTTTCCGGATTAAATACTGTTACTTGTAATGTATTCCTAAATATAATAAGGTCTGACACAAAGATTATGTAATGGGAAAGGTCATGTAGCCCATCAGCTTCGTCAACGAAACTATTTACAGTTGTCAGGTGACATTAATAACCAACAACTCACATCAGAGTAACGCGCCATCAGCTGCTTTCACAGCGGGTTTCGGCTAATTTTTTCGCAGAATGGTAGGAGGTTTAGTATACACGAGAGCTCGTAGAGGCATAGCCCATTTGTAATGCGCTAATGGGTTCGCAGCTATCGAGAATCCAGTTCGTTGTAGCGGCACGTGCGAATCAGAATTGAAACCCCTTCGGGGCTTCCCTTTAAGATCTCACGCGGGGGACAGCGGTCGTTTCAGCTGAGAGCTAATCGAGCATCTCCTTCGCACTCAAACTGTTTGTAACCAATATAATGAATTAGTGGTAAAGTTTCATTCTTGTGAGGTTACTCGCAAATAATTAGGCTCGATTTATTCCTGTATCGTTCATCCGGTTGCTCAAGGTGCATCAGGGTGCGCGTATTCAAATGAGTTTGAACACTTCCATGTGTTCTCTGTGTAACTCTAAGCATTTCACATTCTACAGGATCACCATCTGCGATAACAAAGAAAAATGGAGTCGGTTAAATAATAACTACATGAAATGATGCAACATATAATAAAATACACTAGTAGCAACAGAGCCGCATGGTGATTATCGATATGTGTGGAGCAGCGTTTTTAAAAAATCCTAAACGCATGTGGACCACCTATGAAAAAGTGCTTGCGCCCTACTGTAAATGTGTGGTCCTTAAATGGCAACGCTTCCTTTAACGGTTAAAAAACAAGATCGCCTCTTTAATAACCAAAAATCTACAAATTAAAAAACAAAGGCAAGAAGTGAATTCACTAACATCCCAACCAATCAAAGTCTCGGGCCAATCACCACCTTACCATTCATGACATTGTCAAGAGCCCAAAAATAGGTAAGAAAAAAACTTCTCGCTTATGACACATTTGACATTTTATCTATAGTTCTGTACTTCCGGATTTCCGAACTTTTCTTCAGCTAGCGAATCATATTTATCCAACAATAAAAGTGTCACTTTTCACTGCACTCACTTAGTCCGTTAGAGTACCGGCTGCCTCAGCTTTGTGGCGTTCTCAGACCGAACAAATGGTCGAAACTCAACATGAGATCACCCTCATTCCCAGCCTCATTATCGCTATCAGGCGCTCCAAACGGCGCCCCAAGCGTCAGGTACGTAGACAAGTCCACTGTCGATATGTGGGCAGCAGCGGTCGCGTTGGCTGAGTCCCCTCCGGTTGGAACTGACGTAGCTAGCTGCACTGCGGACGAAACTGCTAATGAAATATCTGCTTTTGCGGCGTTCCCAACTTCGATCGGAGATTTTGGCAGAAATTCGGGTAGATGGGACAGTGTCAGACTCTCATCTTCAGCGGAAAAAGATACTTGATGGTTATGCAGACATTGAGTGTCACTGATAATCCCTCGTTGCTGCTCCTTTTGCTGGGTCGGAGCGTGCCCCTGCTTCTGGTCTTCACCATGATGGGTCGCTTCGGCTGCGCGCTGAAGGAACTCGTTGAAAGATGACTTCTTTGTGTCATGTTCGGCTGCGGTCGAATTACTTGTTGTCGAGGTGCTAAAGCTTGGTAAGGCCGAAACTGGAACCGAAGTGTCCATGAAGTGGATCTCGCACGACTGATGCCGTTGCTGCGGGTGAAGGTGATGGTCATACACTTGCCGATGATCCCGCTGATGATAATGGCTTTGATCTTGAATGACATCCGTAGATAAGGTTCCACTGTGGCGGTTGGTACGGTCCTGATCGATAGCGGTGTTAAAATTTGGCAGAGATACGTTTAAAGTTGGATTGAGCTCTATGATTGAAGGTCCGGCTGTAGAACATAATGGAGCTGGCACAGATGCGGTAATTTGTGAACTCATAGTTAGGTCCTCGATCGATTCGTCAGGGCCAGCATCCTGAAAATTCGTATTAATACAGAAATCGACTGGTACGCGTCACAGGAGGTAGATCAAACTACTAGCAAAGCCTACTTTATGTCATATAACGTTACTGAAAAAGTTTAGGTAGGGATAAAATAAAACGCCTAAAATTAGGCGTCTTATTTTTTTTATAGGCAAGCATTCCCGTGAGAAAGACTAAGGACAATTAGAATAGATTCAAGCGGTACTCTGGTTCGAACGATAATAAATTAAATAATGCTTTTATTAGGCATTCCTTGTTTCTTAAATGAATCAATTCAATCAGGCATAAGTTTACCTTTTTGCTGAAACTGTCAATTGCAGACACTTAACACATTATATATATATGAAATACGAGAAAGCTACATTTCTTGGAATACGTTAAACCTTCAAGGAAGGAATTCACCGAAACCATCTTACACGCTACACACCTTCGAAACAACTCTCGTCTGGAACGGGGCCTTCTCTAACGAATTCGATGAATCATCTTCACCAACTGATAAGTCCCTTCGTTTTCGCCGAATTTGCTCGTCTCCTGACCGCTTATTGTCTTCGTCGAGTTCAAAACAACGATAGCCATCGTCCGCGAGTGCCATGTCAAACTCACTAACGCACTGAAGGTTATCCTTCGTTATCTTATGGTTCATGTAGAACGCTTTATGGTGTTCCGAGTACCTGACCAATCGCTTGAAATGACTGAAGTTCTGCTGCATCGACAACGTTTCAAGAACTTGCTGAATATCGACCGGCGAGTCTCGAAAGACCTTTTCCGGTTTGTACTTTGGGTACACCTTTTCGTTGACCTTTTTCACAAGTTGTTTGTGCAGGTCATGCAACGTGTGCTCAATGTTAAGGAGTGTAACGAGTATGCCCTCCGGTTCTACATAGTAGAATTGATTTATGGTTCGACTGATATCAACAACTCTTTCAAAAATATTGGTGAATGGCGCGTAGTACTGTTTGAATAGGATACGACGGAGGTTTCGGTCGCGAATGCCCTCGAGTGCGCCGTCCTTTAGACAGAAATGCGGCCATTGGTTGGCCGCAAAGCACCGTACCTCTTCCAGTGAATGCCCCATTACGAATCTCTGTTTTATCTTTGATACGACACTTTCGGGAAGGTCGAAAATGTCATGCTCCAGCACGGGATCGTGACCATAATGTGAAAGACAGCCATCTACGTGCACGCTCCGATCGTGTTCGAAGATCGTCACGTGCAGGTATGCTGTGCATTGGCTAAACAGGAAGCAGCCGCCCTTCGAGTTTGTCCGCGCAGTCTTGATCAGGTTCTGTTTACCGGGTACGAGGCGCCGAATTACCTGTGGTCAATTACAATTAATGTTGCAAACGGGCGCATTGCAAAAACACAACAAGGCGAAAAATAAATACAGTGGGATATAAGAAGACCAGGTATAACTAAACTGGTAGGTGGAGCATTTTCCTAGGTCAACGTTTGTTCTTACTGATACTAGCCACCCTCTTGACAAATCTGTAACTTCAAAATCGTGTCGACTTATTTGCGCCGTCCAAGATCAGAGTCACCCATAAGAATTTGACACAACCAAGATTCTACGTCCGCACTTGGCCTAATTGTGTTAAGAGTAAGTGAAAGTACGGTAAGCGTAACTTCCACTATTATTAATATCACGACATAGAATAATCTCGTTTTCATTTAGTTACCTCCATCTCGTCAACTGCGACTTCGATATTTTCTTCTTTCTCGCTTGAATTATCATCGGCTCCGTTGACCGCAACGCTGTTGTTACGATGTGCTAATAAATCTGCAAATAGCAGAATCCGTCTGAGTAAACTTAGTAACTGACTGACTGACTGACTGACTGCCAAGATGGCACAGTACACCGACAATTGCAATTGGCACTATTCGCTCAAAGCGGCCTCGCCTAAAGAAGGACCCCCATTTCGTGCTAATTAGATGCTAAAAGGAAAAACCTAAATTTCTTACTTTTCTTAGCCTGGGTCTCTTTAGCTAGGCTTTCGGTGATCTTATTCCACGTGGGTTTGACAAGCCGTTCGATTTCGTCTTCGGTGTGGCCTTCCATTCGAAGGGTGACCTTTTTTCCGACCGTGTTGAATTCCTTGGCTTTATGACAGAACAAATGCTGCCGACTAACTCGTCGGCCATCTTTCGTTAATCGCCAATAATAGCCATCGCCGGCAACGAACTTGATCTTTTGTGATTCTTCGATCTCGGTCTTCCATCTGTTATCAGTCGAATCCGAACAGCGACACGCGCGTCAAGATTCAGTTTGGAATACATTAATCGTTCATAAGTAGAAATGTATGATTGACGTAAAGGTGAATAATCCTAAAAATGCAGGAAAACTATTCGCCTGAACAGTCTTCACGAAAACCGTTACGGTAAGTTGAAGTGTGCACAAAAGCTGCGCATCATGCTGAAGGTGCCTCAATGAACGTAGCAGTTAATAAATGCTACATGGTCTTTTTTTTCGTTTTCCACAGTCATTTTTGGATTTCCTTGTGCCTAACAAAACACCAAGTCGTTCAATTTAGTCGGTTGTGTAATGTTGTAAACATCAGGCGTTTACATCTATCACTGACGGAACCCCTACAGGCGGACAGCAGACCAATGATTTGCTGTACACCATTTAGGTACGAGTATTTTTTGCGTTCGCAGTACATTGAATAGCACTTTTAAATTCGTTTAGTGATGAAATTGTAATTGTTTGACCTGGCCAGCTTTATCGAAAGTGTTTTTGATGATGTAGTGTTTATTACTGCAGAAACTATTGGGTTTATCGTTCGTGTGATACAAAATGTTTCTGAAATTTTTATCCAGTAAAGGGTGTTTAATAGATTAGCAAAACAAAGGAAAAATACGTTCGTTCGTTCGTTCGACTGCGGCAAAATAGATACAATGGTATAACTCTATCGTGTTTCACCTTTGCTATTGATTTTCTCGGATGCAGACATTCTATTATCCTTATTAAACAGCCAGACGCTGACGAGACCATTTAATCGCTGTAGGAGCAGGCATACATCATGTAACCGTCACAAACCGTCCGTTCTTATTGACGTACCGCTCATATTCAGCGAAAGTGTTGAACTTGCGATCGATCCTCTCCGCAACGATGCGGTGCTTTTCTTCAAGATGCTTCGTGAAGATATGGTTTCGGTCGTGACGAAAGTCGCAACCCTTCTCGAGGCACCAGTTGACTCGATCGAGGTTGAGGTTCTTTGCTGTAACAAAACAATGTTACGCTGAAAAATTATCACCGCAGAGCTTTGTACAGCTAATCTCTAAGTCCACTTTGCGTGTGTGTAACAACGTTGCCTGCTAGGTCGAAGTCAACGATGACAAAATATTTAAGCATTTTCTGTGAAATTTTTTTTACGCAACCAGACATTGCCACTGCCGTCAAAACTCTTGCTGATATTAGCTCAACCCGTCACTGATAGATCAGGGATTATTAACTTGGTCTCCGCATAGACCTGTGACTAAGTGTGTAAATATGTGTTGCACTGACGTGCTGAACCTATGCAAATCGAAGACGGGCATACAGGAACCGCTTCTCACAGCCCACAACTAGTCGAAGCTGTCGCACAACTGTCACACTGTGTATTTCATAGCTTTTTAAAACGTTGACAGGGAGTCGCCTGGGGCAGCTGCGGCGGCGGGGGGCTACAGAGGTGAATAATTCTCTGGAAGTTTATGCAACGTTGACTGATAGCGAGCATATTTAGTCTCAGAAGAAAAGCTCTTTCCATTGGCAGTTTTCAATAAGGTCTCTAGGTAACAAGCTTCGATATAGACGACTGCAGTTTCTAAGCATACGCTCGTTAGCACTAAGATCCTTCAGCTTTAGCAGAACTAACGGGGTGTCAATAAAATAGCTATAGCAGAATAAAGCCGTTCAGAAATGATGATAGACACTGCGAACAGTAAGTAACTCGGTCACAGATAAAACGCGTAAAATTTTCACCATCTGTACAACATTATGCCTTATTTTGTGGGTGACGAGCGGAGGCAACCAATCAATCACGTCATTTTACAAGGAAAAATCTAATGTTAGAAATGTGAACTGAGTAAAGTGCAGCCATTCTAATAAAGCTACTCGGCATCGGCACCAGTTCTTTCTAAACTAGCTATAAATCACACGCGATCAATCGGTTCGCTACTTCGAGCTGTCGTACCAGCGTTGTTGTAAGTCAGTCAGTCTTTAAATATTATCTGTGAACTTATGTAAACAAGGTTTTCCTCAAAGATCACTCTGACAATGGTTGATCGATAACGTCGTCACAAGCAGCTCGTAACTATGACCTCTACGTTGACCCACTAATGGGGAAAAAAGGAGGCTCACGTAAACAATGGACTAATTATTTCAAATAATAGTCTATGAGACTTCTGATGTCGCAATACGTACAGGTCATCTCAAATGGCTCCTCTGGATGAAAGCTGTTTACATGCTTACGCAACTGCTTCCGATTTGAGTAGTATTTATCGCAGATCTTGCAGTGATGGTCAGATTTGTCAACCTTTGTTCGTCGCGGTCGGTAAGGCAAGGGACCTGAATATCTCTTCGTACGGGAGCCGGTCAGTAGCTTTACGGGATCTTTTTTAGAGCTACAAAAAAAAACAAACAGAACGAAGCGTAACGTTGTTCACGTCATCAACTTAAGTGCAATGATGACAATATTTATCATAAAATTCAATCGTTCGCATCAACATACAAACATATTGCCTGAGCTAAACTATCTTGTTACAGACTATATAATATTATAAAGTGTTATCCATTTGTTTTGCGAAAGTTTTTGGCTAATCGGCGCAGATCTACCGGGTATTGTAACCTGATAGTAATTACGATCGATAGAAGAATCTATACAAAAGTAATCCCCCAGAAAAACGATCTGATGTCCACCTAGCATTTCTACAATACACGTACTTCCTAGATACGCGGAAATTTAACGCACTTTAATAGCTTAATATTCAACAAAAATTTGATTAGTTTACATTATATACATATATATATATATATATACATATATATATATATATATATATATGTATATATATTATAAATATATATGTATATATACAGTTTAACAAAGAATCGATTTTTCTCTCGCTCACCATGGCGCACTTTGGGTGTTAGGTTGGACCGAGCCCTTGACTATATGTAAACTGCGATATATGTCATCGTATCCTATGGCACTATCACGTTTGTCTACTTATAAAATGCTTCGAGCCTTACTTATGCGGTACTTGCTGTAGGCGGCTGACTGCTTCCAATAGGCAACAAAGTGCGTCCACGTCCGGTTTTGAACCTAGACTACCTCTTATGTCGTTAAGTTGAGGTAACCACGTTACCACTGCATATTCGTTTGCTGATTTTTCAATATTCATGGGAATTATCGATGAGGGCGTCACGACGACTTCAAGCCTGTTACAATACGACTTGTGTGGCTATCTATTCAGTTTATCTGTCATTTAACTCTACGACGATTTAGAAGCGAATCACTGTGATACAATGAGATGGCGACATTATTTCCTGACAGTGGCACAACTTCAGAAGGAGGCTAAAGGGTTTTACTACTGTGCAGTATAGTCAACATGTGTCCACGTACAGATATTCCCGATTATTTTCACTTTTGTAAAAAAGACCTCTCACTGCATGAATTCACTACGTGTTCTTTGTGTCACTATTCGAATACTGATGCTGTGACATTATGCCGAAAGCTGTACCTTTTTGGTGTATAGGGCTAGTTCTGATCCACCGATTCTGTTAGAAGTTCCTGCCATGATTAGTTGCCTCCCCTCTTTGCCCTGAGTGTTCAGCAGGTAAATTCATCCCAGTGCATGGTTATTGATTCAACGCGCAATTCTTTTCGAACTATTGATTTCCGTTGAAGATTAGTACATCATGGAATAAAGGGTTCGGTCCGACCCATGTATTTCATACAGACAATGTATCTATAGTTTCACTGCGGCCCATAACGTAAGTCTATGGGAAGTTCGTACAGTATAGAACTTACTGCACGTACAGTATAGAGTTTACTGCAAGAGCAATAAGCAGTTCATTATACTCTGACCTAGTTACTTCCGTGGACGACACGCATTTCTCATTCAAACTTGTGCAACACCTGCCTGTTTGATTCAAAATCGATCTAACGTTTATTTACCTCGGCAAGCTGCCTTTGATCGCAATCAAGGCCATAAGAAGTGAGATGGTATGATCCAGGTAGTTAATTAGTAGTTCTCGCGTTGCTATGGTAACCATAGTTAACAAGCATGTTAGCATGCTGGTTCAAATTTTAGCGCTGGCAAAAATTATTATCGGATCTTAGTGATCGAGGAAATAAGCAACAAATTTGCGGAAGAAACCCCAGAGAAGTTTGGCAAGACCCAACGTTGTTAGACTTCTGATGGGGGCATGTCTTTGACGTTGTACCTAAATATAAGTAATTCCGATTTGTTCACATAGAATGAATAACCCATAATACTAAACAAGCATATTGGAAACAGCAGGAAGCACACTGATTATTGGTACATAACATTATTACTATTATTATAAATTGTCTCTTATATGCTATATGTTGTTAAATCAAATATAAGACTATATTTGTAAAAAAAAAAAAAAAAAAACGCAAATTTCTTGAAATACCTCACCTAAAGCTTTGCTCTACAATTTACCTAAGAGGTAATGCCGGTGTGATCTGCTGAAGTTGTTGCTGATGGTGTGTCGTCCGTGACTGTTGTACGAAATGTGCCCGATGGTGCTGCAGCTGGTGATCATGAGGTGGATGTTGAGTTTGATGGTGTATTTGATGTTGTTGATGCCGGTGTTGATGTTCCAGCTGCGTGGTCTCTGTTCTGTCTGCGACCCCGCTCGCCGTCATCGAGCCGGTTGCCTTCTGTGGCCCATTTGTGACATGTTGTATCTGCTGTAGACGTGCCGTGGCTACGGTTGTGGCCGCTGCTATTGTTGAAGACGGATTATGCGTGCCAGTCGTGTCCAACTGATGCTGTCCGCTTGCTCCAGCGAAGATAGCTGACGCACTTGAAATGATCGCTGGCGAATGCTGAACGATAGCTGGAGCAGCTGTGGTGCCAACGAGACTCTGGGATAGATGGGCATCGGCCGGATGGTTACGACCTGCTGCTGCTACGGCCGCTTGGGCGTCTACGGCCATTGCAGAGCTTGGCGTTGTCGTGAGACGCGGCGTCACCGTTACCGTTGACGCCGATGCTGCTACCAGTGCGTCTGGCGGTGGGACACAGTTGTTGGGTGCGCTCGAGCCGAAAAGGAATCCAGGAAGCTCGACGTTGTCGGATTCCCCGCATCCGGGTCCTGTCGCTGGCGAGAACGCTTCGTCCCCTAATGAATAGAGCTGACAACCGGAGCTGTACATTCTGTAAGCGAAATCGTGATGACAATTGTAACAGTCGTAATGATAGTGATAAATGATAGCAATCCACAAAAGTTGACCATGTAGAATTTAGTGTTATTGAGTTTATATTTCATCAAATAAAGCCAGTCAGACTATTTGCTAGCTTTATTTGCACCGCGAATCGTATTACTGGGGGTGACGGTATTCTATAGAACAAACATGAGGTTTTATGGACAAGTCCAGGGTAATCTGGTTTGGAACATGGCAAGATTTTTCAAGTTTCTCTGTGGCCTTTTCGTCTCTCGAACTGAATATGGTAGTCAAATCAACAAGATTAACGGACTCGTCAAAAAATAATATCTACTGAGGAGATTATCGCTTGGTAGAAACGAGATAGTTACGAGTGCATATAAAGTTGATGAATGGCAAATGCTAAATATGATTATTATATGATCTGAATGTCACAGGGCACCTTCGTTGCTTTTGCATTGAAATATCTAGGCTCTTTCATATGGTCACGCCTCTCTACTCTTCGTCCATCTGTTTCAGTTATCTTCGTGACGGCGATGAAAAATAATGATCAATATGAGGCTGATACTGTTTTGATCAGACAGGAACCAGAGGTAGATGAAGCCAATAAAAAGCCTCGCTTCATTAATATGCAATCGGATTCTCCTCTGGACATTGTATTGGACATTTGCAATAGCATGCACCCGCGATATAGGGTCTGGCATGAGCTATCATTTGTTTTCATGCTCTATTTTATGTATCACATACTTTCTGAGCAGTGATGCTAAAGTTTGACCAATGCGAATTCGCGATGCGTTTGTCTTTCGAAAATAGACCTGCTACGCAGGTCCTACATTACTAGACTTGTGCTATCTCTGTAGGTTCACAAGTTCAGTTACTATAGTTTCGTCATCTGTAGTAGCTCAGCCTATGGCGTAGGCAATCTAATCTATTCCCAAGGACAACATACTAGACACTAATTCACGCATTAGAATGAACTTCGTCCGTCGAAGGAGAACTCGTATGAAACCTACTTAGCGGTTATTTACCAAAAGATAACGAAACCTCTGTTTCCAGGACAAGAGAAGGCGTTGAAATAATAAAATAAAATAGATTTGTACCAAGCAGTAAATATGTATACATGAGAGCAAGATCTACACAGCCCTTCGTGAGAACAAGTAAATAATTTTGCAGTCAAACTGACCGTTTCAAGCAAAGGTCGCCTTGTCTGTGTCCGAACCGAACGGATTGTGCCATCTTACCCTAAAATTTCGTGTTAAATCTAACAGCAACAAGCCAAGCCAAGCCAAGCCAAGCCAATGTTCAACAGTAGTAAGGGGTTTAAATAGGTGAGAATCAACCATTTATAACTGGAGCAACGACTCTGTAATCGACAGAGATCTTAGTTGCCGTAGTCCCGCGAAGCGTGCTCGAAAAGGAAGATTTTCCGTTAGTCATTTTTTCAACCATAATAACGAAGAGGAAGGTACTTGCTTAAGAAGAACCCGTGTCGTTCCTTAAGATCAAACATGAAGGACCAAATTACAGACACCCTGCACATACTGCAGGCAAAGGAGATAGCTAAGAAGGTGCCCGACAATATGAACACTATTCGCCGAATTATCCAATACTCAAAAGTCAGTAAAGACACTGGAAATGAACTTCACTATTACACATCTATTCCTCCTTATGTCTTCGCTGCCGTTTGTTGTGTGGTTGTGCTATATCTAAGTCTTCTCTTAAGTGGAGTTG
This sequence comes from Varroa jacobsoni, assembly GCF_002532875.2. Lineage (NCBI taxonomy): Eukaryota > Metazoa > Arthropoda > Arachnida > Mesostigmata > Varroidae > Varroa > Varroa jacobsoni. The sequence goes on along the minus strand of NW_019212998.1, from coordinate 304,572 downwards.
TGGTTTGGTACGGTGAGTGTGTTGACGATTTGTTTGTGATTCTGAAGAGATAACTCAACCTCATAGATCCTAATCAGAGAAACCCATGTTGGATATCACGTGGCGAGCGAATCTTTGACAAACAGTAACTTTCTTAGACACGTAAAACGGTGCTCTAGGACCGTTTGCTGAATTCTGAACCGAACTCTGACTTTACTAATGGACTATTGAAATCATTTAATCTTTACAGTGGGATTCGCTGAAACGTATATTAGGAAATTGCACGTTTAATATTCTCAGTTCACGCTGGAGCGGATAAATGTAGTCTTTACTTTTCTAATGAACTCAACAGAAAATTCTTATTCAACCGAACCTTACATAAAAGTGTCAAGCACTTACACTGCACCGCGAGCGTTCATACCTAAGCAAGAAAAAACAAATAAAACAAACTAATTTAATTAAAACGATCTGCAAAATTTATCGACTACATAAACAAACAATGAATAACAAAATCTAAGTTGGTAATTAACCGTATAATAAATAAGGACATTTTGTATCTCCCGCACACTTGCTCACAGTCGTCAGTAATAATGATGATGAGCGCGTAAGAAAGACCGAGAAAGAGCACCTTTTGTCACCTTCTACTCAAAAAAACAAGAACAATAAACTCAAAGAGGACCGAGCAAAAACGGATGCTACAAGAAACGAGATCATCCAGGAAATTCGCCAAAAACTCGAATTATAGGAAAACAAAACTGACGGGCACGGAAAGCATCGACTCGTGAAAGAGAACAGCTTCGCGAGAACTAACCCTTCAGCTAACAGAATCTTACGGTGAGCATCTAGACGTGTGCGATACAGCCGATAAGGATTAAAGCAATCAATACATTTGTTTACACCTTAATTATTAGGCCTATCGACGGTGTACCGCATGTCTCGAGCCCAAAGCAACAATTATGTCCAATGCCCCAATTTTAGCAAACGATATTTCAGTATTAGGATAGAACCAGCAGATAATTAATAGTAATGATCTCGTAAGAAAACTGGCTCCGTCGAAGACAATAGAAACGATGACTTTATTGATATGACGCTACGACGGCGTATTTGTCCTGTGCTTTTGCCTCAGTTTCGCTAAGTTTATTGTGTTCCATGGTCAGAACTTTAATTTAATTTTCTCCTTTCAGACGTCGACAAATCGACACCGAAAATTAACACGGAGAGCCGGAACTGGATGCTGAGACCTGCTGAATTATCACCGCCATTGAGAAGTTTCGATTCCAGTTACTTTCGGTGATGTCGCTAACGCGACAAATACGAATCGCACACTAGCGTATGCATGACCAGTATTAATAAGATATGAATAATATGGATAACCATCATTATAAAATAATTTTATCATTAATTGTCTACGCCTGAAAAACGATGGCAAAATGCTCGAAAAAAAAAAACTAGAAGATGCAAATGCGCCCAAATCTGCTCGAACCGCGGTAAATATCGCTGGAAACTATGAGCCATCTGTGCGTTGTTTGAGAACCAGTGTGTTATTGTTTAGGTTCGTCAAGTTCTTACTGACACCAATTGCTATCTAACGTAGCCCGCCGTATCCGCTGCAAGCACTTACTTATCAACATACTGTACTCTGTGAATTGTTGCATATATACATTACATGAACGTTGCGTATTTTTATGCACAGCAGTGATTTTATGTACGTTCCCTATATAAACCCATTATCATTTGCGCATTGTCTTCAGTAGGTAAAATTCACGAGAAATCTATAAGTTACGCTCGACAGGTTCGGCGTTCCAGCAAAGCGACATATAGACGGCAGACGTACTAGTATCATCGCTACTTTTCGGGTAGGACTTTGCTACTGTCGATGACTCCATCCAGGACGTTGTATCACTTTTATCAATGTTAACAAACTATTTTCGAATTTTTACGAATTAATACGAGTAATTTATACGAAAAGGTTAGACTTGATGCCCCTAACTCAAATGGGGGCTTGTGTGTGTAGTTCCATTAGGTCATGCTATGAGACTGCTACTTGGCACTAGCGTAAGGGTGGCCAAACGCAAACCAATCTATCACAGAATAACGCTTGTTACAGGAAGCCGCTTTATGAACGATGGAAATAAACAACAGATACTATATACATCGCTTGAACAGATGCGTGGCAGGAGACTTCGCCTCTATATTATATACGTGCGAATTAGTTCCGCTATGAATAGCCGTTTTAGCCTTCACTTCGAGCAGTGGGAACGTTCTTACTAGAATTCAAGCATCAATGTCTAGCTAGTAGGGTGAACCTATTGATAGTCTAGTTCACGGTTGGGCTACAACCTGAAACGACATGAAACATTGTGTGTCCGATTGAGGACACGGAGAAAATTCAGACAAGTAACCAGTGACGCAACAACATACGGTAGTGCATGGCTCTTATTGATTAGCTCTGGTTTAGCTTAGATCCGCATTTGTGACAGTGCCTGTTATCGCCATCACTTCGTGAATTGATGTGACACTTAATTATTCAGCGTGGACAATGAACATGTAACAGACAGCCTAGTCTAATAGTGTGCGCGTAGAATAGACAATCACGAATAGCCGACAAAGTTCAAGCACGCGTTATGCTTGATCTGCTTTATAAAGCAGGGAAATACGCTACACTAAATTGATGTAAGAGAAATGTTCCCGTTATATCTGAATTTTCTCCCGTAGAGTGAACGATTTGTTGTAGACTGTGTAGCATTCAAAGGAGAGCTTATCGGTGACCGTTTACTGGTCTTAAAGCATCTTATGACTTGTTCATCCATTCTAATTCTATTTATCCTTTATAATTAATCCAGTGTGTATGTTAAAACATCCAAAATTATAAGGAATACTACTAAGCTGTAGCACAAGTAGACTCACCAGTGTCATAGTACGTAGTAGATGTCATAATACGGTACGTTTATCGTTTACTTCTATACAAGGTCCATGTAGGACATCCTAATCATAAGCTTCAGTAATTGTTCTATACATTCAATGTGAAATAGATCGTGAACTGGCTATCTGACCTAATGCATATTTACGTTATTTCCTTCTCACTACAAGTATATATATATATTATATATATATATATATATATATATATATAAATAAAGCGAACTGCTTGGGTAGACTTTATCATTAAGTAAATTATCTGCTTCTTGAGACCATCACAACGGGTTGTTTGGGTTGAATCTAAATTGTGCTTCGGATACACGTTCTTGTCGAATACTTATGAATATTGTTGAACCTACGTAAAATAGGATTCACCCGACACGAAGGACTTTTACGGAAATATAGGTAGCTCGAATATTTGCACCTTTCATTTCAACTGGTATTAGGTCTTCCTCTTTGAGTGAGAGTACAACGTAGTGACCACAACATTCCTGAACAGAAAAAAAACAGTTTTCGTTTAAACATCGAGAGATAGATTGCGAATATGTTATAGCAAAGATGAAAATCCAAGCGAAAATGTCGCGCCATTTCTAGCAGTGGTTGACCAGCTAATAGAGCGCTAGCTAAAATCAAATTAAAATTCTGACCCTTAACACAAAACAGCGAAATTGTTTAATACGGCAACTGATATATGAAAGTCGATTTCATACATGCGGCTTTATTAGATAGAATGTTGGATTTGTAGGCCTATTAGACGTTTGCGTGTGGGGCTTAATAGATAGGGTAGCTAGACAGAAAGGATAAACCTAACCGCGACGGGAAAAGCTCTACGTTCACTCAAAATATTGCAATAGCTAGAGCATTTCATCGATCAAATAGCAAACGTAATCGCAGAATGATTTTTCAGGCGATTATTTCGGCGATTATTACAGTTTGTTCGCTGTTGGATGCATATGATCGTCTACTATTACAGCAAGAATCCTAAGATAACTAAGGAACTTTCTTAGGAACTGCTCTTCTGGGATAAACTAGGTGATATTTTAAAGCTTAGTTAGTAATTCGTCATAAACACACGTTTTTAGATGGAGCTGTTTTTTGGGTTTGAAAACATGCTGAACAACTATTAGTTAAACACTTTTATCAAAAAAGCAACTGCTAGAGGAAACGGCGTTCCATAATATAACGAAGTACAACTTAGTTACGGTGACTGAAAGATCAAATTCACATGCGTATTCTTCTAACGACCCTTGTAAGAATGACTCACATGGATGTAGCAATGGGTGGTGCCGGATTCACAATAGGCCAAAATTCAAGGAATATTTCCATAACAAGACACTATCGTTTCGACGAGACCTCAGAGGAGAAACACGCAGAAAAGTGATCGACAGAACGAGTCTTCTGTATGAATTTCTCTCACTACTAGGACCTTCTAAAATTTCCTTCTACGCAGGACGATGCCGGCTCTTCACACATTCTCGCCCGCGGAGGCGAGGGACCCTATATGCCCTTTCCCAGTCGGGGCTTGAAGTAGAAAATTGTCACCGTTATTTAAAAACGTGCTAAGTGATAAAGAGGCAACGTTTCTCTGCCTAGTAGGTAAGAATACTCTTCGAGAAATAAAGTCGAGTTAGACAACAATATTAGTACCAGGGTCGGGTAGATTTCAGTCCAAAATATAAAAATATAAACCCGCTTTTTACCAATAATTCTACTATGACCTTTATCATCAACGCTAGAAAGTACAGGTACACAAACCACATACGCAATCACTAAAATCGACCGAAGGTTTTTTGAATTGGTTAAAAAAAAATTATATGGATATAAACGTTCAGTTCTCTTATGCGTTTTAGCCATATACAATATCGAGTACATATATACCATATACAATTCTAGAAATCGGGTCGTAATTAACAAAGATCCGTTCTCGCGTTCCTGTCGATCAAAGTTATTCACACTCTGCTGAGACCCATTGGAACATATACTATATACGCGTATTAGAAAAGGACGATTGAACTACTGCGTTCAGGTTCTTAACTGCGCAAATCAAGCTTTTGCCATGTCTGTCTGTAGTCCAAACTTTACAAAACGTTAAAAATTATTGCTTTTTTTATTATTATTTATTTTTGCTTTTTGCTTTTTTAGTTATTGCAATAAAATAGCTTTTAAGATTATATATACTTGTTTGTTTTCCATGTAATTTCTTATCAATTTGCATTGTATTGAATAGTTTCATATCTTTAAATTATCTTATTTTCAGGTGCGAGAGCAACGACATCATTAAAACCTCAAGAATATTGCCTATTCCACAAATGACTTACTGGATAGCCATCGCACGTAGAGCGATACCAAACGAAAGAGTCGACTCATTGCAACCTTGCTGAGACGCTTTGTATACAAAGAAGTCCAGCGAAATTTGATTTGGAGTGAATAGCATGTTAGAATTCCTAAAAGTACAATACAAGTACCCAAAACAAGCACATATTTCGAAAGCTGGGAGAAAGCACAAAAGGTCCGAACGAAACTAACGCTTAAAACTGATACGCTCCCATCAAAAACAACAGCTAAGTTTAATATAAGAAATTCAAGATTGTAGGAAATGTTCTTTGGCGCCATTTTAATTAAGTTTTTAGCCCTTCTTGTTTTCCCCCAGATTTCTTGTTTTGCTTTCATGAAATCTTCCTCGTATTTTTGCGGAGGCCGAATGAAGACTGAAAACATTGCGGACTGTCGATTTTTGAGTAAGCGGAAAAGATGATAATCTTCGTGGAAATTTATTCGGTATAAAAACATGGAACAGTGGCCGATCTTAGCTGATATTCTCAAGATGGATCTCTTGCATCCACAATGATGAGTGTGTAGTTCAGTTTTGGAAAGAGCTGACTTTCTTTATGCACTAAGAATGAATAGGCGAATGCGCGCTATGACAACGTTTGCCCGGGTTCTGATACCCCGGGGGATAGCCCGGGTACTTGATATATATATATATATATATATATATATATATATATATATATATTACGTAACCGACGATATATTCCCTGATATTGTTATGTCAGCGACGTAAAGTAGGCGTCTTTCTGTTTTGGCGCAGCTCGATGTCGCAGCCGGTTTTCCCATTAAAGGTTTCTGATGCGCGGGGGTACCGTAAGCCGCTCCTGATTGAATAATATAACAAATGTCTAAATAGTCTTCTACGATTTGTGAATGTTGTTTTTCTCTTTTTTTTTCCTTTTTCTCAAGTAGTCGTTTTTAACAGTGCAGCGTTCCTCTAATATTGATTTGCGAGGCTTTGTAGTACTAGACATGATCGTTCTTTATACATATTTGCAAAAAGTAAACAACGAAAAAGTCCTCTTATTAAAATCTAATATGCAAAAAGAGCGTTGATCGAAGAGCATTGATAACTCTTAAAGGTATGTATTCCTACAATAGTCGGATCCAGTACCTATATTTGATCAAACACTATTTGTCATTTTTCACTGCCTAGTAGCATGTTCTTACAAACTCTGTACTTATTAAGCTCACTTGGTTTATAACAACTATATATAAAATAAAATATCAGATCATGTGGGATAGCAATGCCTAAAATATTTGCGTTTCTATTGTCTTTTCTATTGCAAGGTCTATTGTGCGCTGATAGTAGATCTCTTTTACACAACAGTCTCGTTGTAACTATTCATAGATGGTACGGTTAACGAACGATTTCCATCGTTTTAGACATATGAAACTGTGCGGGGTATAATCTGTAATGTCCATCCATTTATCTGTATCAAAAACTTCTGAGGCATTTGCAGTTGGGCTGTAGCTAGCATACCCCGGTCTATCTATTAGGTTTGGTCTATTAATACTGTACAAGCATGACTTCGACTAAATGTTTTCTCTATGTGCGCCAGAATTGTAAGTCTATACTTTAATAGGTACATTAGTCCGACACTGCATCGGTAGGTTTATTTTGTCGTAACTCTGTCCTTGACGTCGCACAGTACTACGGGTCCACCGCAACTTCGCAGCCGAACATATACACAACGCCATGTATGCCTTACCATAATAGGTATTAGGATTTAGATTTGTTAGTAATAACAGCCTTTATTTTGCGTTAGAAAGAAAATATATATAACGAGTACCTGGCCGAACCGCAAATGTAGTACTTATATGCTCTTAATCTTTGTAGCAGATTGCATCAGTCCTTTTGTTTTTTATCGCTCAGTTGCTTGCCTATACTCACATTTAGTGTGCATTGGCAAAGCAGAAGCCGCAATTAATTTATACCGCTACTGTAGTAGCGTTGAAGCACAAAACCACTGAAGGATTATCACAATTGCATCAGATCCGACGAGAGTCCAGTCGTTTTGTAGCGCTGATTTAACTAGGGATGACGAACCTCACCATCACGAATCCCATTCACACTCAACCCTTCTACACAAAGAAAATATTAACCCGCACTGATTTACACCACCACAAACATTCTACGGAATCATGACAAACCTGTGCCTTATGCCATATAAGTGTTCGAAACTTGTGAGTTGGACAGGCGGTCAACTCTTAGCGGGGGGTCTATGGTTGGGGCCCTTTGAAAAAGAAATGGATAGGCTACCATAGGCGCTCCGATACGGGGGGACATGCTCCAACCTCACAGAGCGACTGCTTTTGTAATAGGAGGGTTGTCAAGGGAAAGGCAAGCAGAACACAGTCGGAGCGCGGGTGCTAAGGGCCAGAGAGGCTACTCTCATCTGTACCAGGAAGTAGGTGGGAAAGGGTATTGATCCGCTGCCGAGTATAGGAAAGGGCAGGTGAAGCAGAACCTTGTTAAACAGCTGAATTTTAAGGAAGTGACGGGGTATTCGAAGCACACAGGTGTGTACCCACTTATCTCCGTGAGATTATATGCTAGCACAAACTTGTTTCCCTACGTAATCTTAAGACTTAGTAGGTGAGTAGGATTTAGATTGGAAACCGGGCGTAAAGACCTTTTTTTTTGCTTTTTTTTTTTATATATTTTTCCTGCTGGAAGAAGCCCGGCGTCTGGTACAGTGCTTAGCTGAAGCAGTAGCTTCGGCTGTAAAACCCCAAAGATTTATTTAGGTGCACACCGGCAGATAATCCTAATGGAGTCTTCATGGAGACTTCAAAGGCATAAATTGCAAGACGCCTCAGGTACCCGAGGCGCGTCAATCAAGCGCCTAAATTCTTTTGTTTAGTTATTTTAATTATGTTATTGCATCAGTTCGCATCGTTTAGTAAGCCACTAAAATGGGACGATGGCCAAAGACAGAGTGAGACAAATGCTGTAGAACTCAATAGCTCAATAACTCCTACGATGAAACCCCGCGAAATTCAAAAACAAATGCCGTAGCACAGCAGCTCGTTACGTGTGTGGTGTACAATTTCTCCAAAGCAAAAACCTGCTTAAAATATCAATAGCAATGAGCTGGCGTTGTCATTAAAAAAACGATTCCATGATGGTAAGGGGTCTTGGTCTTTTCCGGACACATACTGCGTATGCTTGACAATACTTCGTAAGCAATACTTGTACTGCGAGTCAGTCGTCTAGTGTAATCTATGTCTAACGATGAGTGGCACGAAATATTAGTTTATGTAATGTAGGACGGACGCAAGGACCATTGTTTCAAAGAGCAAACTTCTTATAATCTCACTATTCAGAGGAGGAAACGTTTAAACAATGCAATCGAAGAATTTGTACCTTTCACTTTTACTGCAAATTTAGGAGATCATTATTCCATATTCTGTCCCTAAACATATTACCCTCAGCACAGTGCGTCATTGCTGCTCCATATAGTTAGCCACATGGAATGTTCTGAACGAAGTGCAAAGTCAATTTATCTAAAAAAGTGGTGAACAAGGCTAAGTATATTTTTATACGTTTAATTACGCAATAATTAAGTGTCTACGTTGTTGTGAAATTTTCATATCTATCATAACTAATGTTGCGAGTTTTGACACTAAAGACTGAAGTTGATTAACGTCGCAGCATCCAACAACTGTTATCAACGCATGGCGACCGCTCTTCCCTCATAACCTATATTTTCTGACTATTCCAAAAGTTTATCCCGTTATATATCCCGTGAACTTGGAAAAGCTTCGAAACCTCAAAGGGTGCAAAATTGGCATTCAGAAGTGATCGATCTATTCTAAAAGTTTATCGAACGAATCGCTCTAATATCCCGTCAACAACTTGGAAGAGCTTCGAAACCTCGAAGGGTGCTGAACTGGCATTCTGAACTTATTAACATATTAGCAGGTGAAAACTAATATAGACAACGACACGTTTGAATACGTAAAATAAATGAGCAAATAATTGAACAGACCTGATAACAATACCATCGGAACGTACTCGTTTTTATTATTTTTCACTATTTTCGTTATTTTCTTACATTTTATTTTTCGTTTTTTTGTCCTCCTATCTTTTCTTAGAATTCGCCACCATTTTTGCATGTACTTATCACCACTTTGCTTGCTTTTTTTTGTTTATTATCATTTATATATAATTAGAATAAATATACATCTAACCCATGCAAGCGTCGCCATGAGGGCAATCATCGACATTCCTAAAAAACTAAAAAAGTGCCTTTACACAGCGGGTCGCGCGGGCAAATTTCAATATACATTAACGACTCCCTTTCGTTTCTTCGTACACCTATACGATCTCATTGTCACGCTATATCTGCCTTATTGTACGCATCCTCAATCCAATGTTTCCCCGTTGGTTTTTTTTTCGCTTGGATTAGATCCTAAAGTTTTAACAGAGTGAAAGCTCTGTTCTTTCACGCAGCGTAGCTCACTCTCAAAAATGCAACCCGAAGATAGTATATGTATCCTTATTTATCCTCATAGTGTCCCCAAACCCTTTTTCTAACGCATATATAATACAATAACGTTTTTCTATTTGTAGATCTAGGTTGTTCTAAAGATGGTCCCGGCCAATGTACTTTCATGTGGAAGCTTTTCCAAATCATTGAGCATAACGGGGTAGATGCGTATATCGGGAAAACATTTACTGTAACCAGGCTGTAATCAACTTGAACAACTTGAAAAGCCGCGAGACAACTCGCCCCCGCGGTTTAACTACTGTTTCAGTTCATTTACTATGATTTTCAGTGCCTATTGCATTGCTTGTGGGCTTGGGTAGCTAATGGGGTGGGAACTTAGAGCTCCTGCTTAGCCTGAAGATCGCGAATGGATTCAACCTTCTTGACAAACTCAGACTTTTCGACGCAGCCATCGCACGGATCATCGAAATCCGACAGAATCTTCCTTAGATCACGGATCTTCAGCTTCTTGATGTCCACAGTTTTCAAGTCAATCGTTTTCTCTAAAATTATCAAAGTTGTAAAAAAACAAACGATACGAGATATTTATATATGCATACGCCTTTGTGCGTAATATATTCTACATAATTTATTAGGTATTATTATTATCAAATGTATTATTAATACATTAAATCTTGAGATATGTTTTAGGGAAAAAATATTCCTGTGATATCTATATCAAATCAAATTCATACAAAATTCGGTTTATCGGAAACCGACAAAAACGGACCTGTAAACCATATCTCTACATAATAATGCAAAAAACGGTCATTATTTAACTCCGACGAATTAAGTTTCAGCTGATAGCAGTCTCAACGGATGATCGAACCACGGCCGTTCTGGACTTCCCTGAGACAGCATATACCATATGCTATGGATATCCGCTCTGCATTAATTAATTACTATTATCATAAATAGATAATAACACACAATCTCACTTTCTCTCTATCCTTATCCTTGATTGCAGCATCATCATCTCCATCATTGTGCATTTACCGAACACACTGAACTGAACAAATCGGGGCTGTCACAGCGCACACTATTAAAAACTGCTAATCGTCTCACTAGCCTTCTACTGAAACACAAAATGGCCACGGATACAACATTAAGACGTATTGCTATAACTAGAATGGTGCAAATCAGCCGTTCACGAGACCATAAGCTTACTTGGAGAACAACAATAACCATAAAGAAGGCGGAAATAGTAATCAGATAATATGGAGAATCCCGCTGAGCTGCTGAGACCGGAGACCAGCGTTAGCAGATTTTGACGTGACGATAGATAAATCAAGCCAGTCTGTGATACGAATTCCTGGGAACCATCTGGTTGTATAGTTCTGTTGCTGTTGTTATAGAAAGCTTGCACACGGACAGAGCCATATGGACATATCAGTAAACATATAACATCACGCCCGAAGGATTCTAACAAGTACAGCAAGAGTTTTGTACTAACATCAAGTCGGTCAAAACCTCATTGGATCACGACATAACAATACGGTACGCACTGTTATCAATATTTGTCATTAGAGTCACCCGTTTTAAACTACCCTAACTGGTACTAGCATTTCAAAGCTAAAATCGAACTGACGGCTACATCTTTGGATGAGAAAATCTTCAGCTGGAATCGCCTATTCAAGTGCTCCTAACGATATATACTATATGACAAGTATGATTAAACAAATAAATCTAACAATAGATGCTTAGCAGAAATACCCACCGTATCGAAGATCGCAAATTTGGGCGTCCTTTTTCATCAGCTTTTCACAAATCTTTAACGGAGGCATTCCCCAGCTCATCGGTTTCGAGAGTTCGCCAACTATTTTTGTTGCCGATTCTTCAAGTCCGCCAACGTAGTAACAGAAGCGATGATCCTGTTTTTTGGCTGTATTTTCGCAAAAGTCACGAAACTTCGCTTCAATTGCGTCCATGTTAGTCTTCTCTTCAGGCTCCAAAAGGTTACTGAGCTTGTCGATTACGCCGACACAGACTGGAATTGAGAGTCAGTATATATGATCAGCAAAAATGACATAGGAGACGAATCAAATTTTCATCAGTGAGGGGCAAATATAAATATAAAAATGAAAAATATAAACTGACACCGAGTAATCCCATATTTAAGAACCTTAGACGAGAAGAATCATCAAAAATAGTATGGGCCACACAAGAGCTAATAGGTGAAAACTATGTTATCGGATTGTCGGACGTATTATTGTATACTTCTATTGCGTTATCAACCAAGTATGGACACGTTTTTCTAAGTAAATAGAAAAACTTAAAGCAAAATGCGTCGGCTCGGCGTTAAAGGTCATTTGAAATCAGATTCGACGGTGGTAGATGTGTTATAATCGTTGGAATGCCTTTAATGATACCCTGTCTAAGCTAGAGCTTAATATAACCAAAAGCGAATATACGGTCATTTTCTAGCCATCGAATGTATGTATACAAAGATTACAACTGAAAGGTATCATTGAATACGCAAAGCTATTTTACCTATAATACGCAACAGCGCCATTAAAATCGGCATTCAATGCCTTATTGTACTGTATTGTGCATTACGATGCCTTATTATATGACGCTGTTCATATCATTGCGAAAGCAAAAATAGCCTACTAAGCCTTAGAGGCAATTGACACCAGATCAAAGCTTCTGTAAACGCTCAATTTCTCTATAGAAACCCAGCTTAGACATTGTAAACGTCGTGTTCTCTTATTAGAAACGAGCATCGATCACATTCGGGCCCTTATATTCGTCTTCCTTCATATTATACCTCTGATTACATAATATGGTCGTATGTATTAGAGCTTATCGATTTCCGCATACGAGAGGAAAACGTTTGAACATTTCCTATCCGTCGCATTCACCAGTTTATGCCTTAGCGAAGTAACTATACGTCCTACATATATATATAGTTCACCTTTCGCAAGGCCGTTGATTATTAATGTGTATTGTGTAATAAATGACATTAGCAGATAATAGCACTTCCTAAATCATGGAAAACTTAAGAAAGGAAAGACAAGACAGGTCATTAGGCGCCGAGTTTCCTGTTACTGCTAAATAAATGGCCGCCAGGTACACGTGTACCTACACAAGCATGCTGCCATGTTGCAGAAATTTTTAACAGAACGTGGACTATCAGCACTAAGTAGATATTCTTCAGATCATAACACATTTGGAGCCATCATATGATGTGTACCGTACACCGTAGCAAAAGAAAACCTGTATTGTGCAGCGTGGTATAGAACTTCAGAAAGGCTATTACGGCTGAAACTGGGTTTTTCCGCCAAAACTTTTTGCAATATTGCGGTGGACGGTAGACACTTTCGGTATTCGAATAAACAACCTCACCAGCTGAGCAGCCCTCAGCTGTCTTCGTATAGGTATGTTCGAGATCTATTCTCCAATGTATTTTGATTAAACTCAACATGCTATTGAGGTATTCCATGCATTTTACACCTAGTTTTGATAAATACCCAGCTAAAAGCGTGGCCACTGCTAACCACAATCACAGACACAATGAAATTTCAAAGCTCATTCTCTAGAATCTTCTCTAGCTTCTACAAACATCGATTGCCATGTGAACACCGTTAAACAATCGGGGCCATGCTATTCGTTTAGTTTAGGCTTACCTTCACAATCTCCCTCTTTGAGAGCTGTGCTACTGGACACCGCTAAGGCCAACAGGGCTGCTAGGAGATTGAGAATAGTCTTCTGCATGGCTGGACTCGTTCGAGTTCGCCAACTCCGCACAAACATAGCAAAGACGGCCAAGCCAAGACACTACTTCCAATTACGGCACTACCGGCCAAAAGAAAACGCAAGAGAGGCTTTTAAAGTAAGCCTCTCTTGCGTTGGGGTAGCCTAAAGCTTCTGTCACGGCCCACAAACTACACACTACAATGAAGAACGCTGACACGATACCATAAATGGACCCCTAATTCGGAGTAACAAAGCCGGTGCCCACCGCCAGTCAAATGACACGTTCGTGTTCGAATTTTGTCCGGAGCAGTAGCCGCTGCCAGCTCCAAGCAGAAAGCACCGTTGTCGAACTCTGATTGGTTCTTTGAGATTCGCGTGAAAATTCAAAATTGCCATGAACGGGCCGTTAGGCGGGAAAGTTCAAATGAAATTACCGGAGGTAATTTTTCCATTTTCCAGACGTTTATCTTTGGCTATGGTAAAATTCCCGCCGGTTTTCAACTTTTGTATGAATTTTTTTTTACCGAAACAGCTTTTACGTGTACCATAAACCAATTTATGTTTAATTTAACTAGAAAAGTCATAGTGGCTTATTCAAGGCTTGCTATGAACACATACAACACTATATGAAACTAGAACTAAAAAAAATTTCTTATATGCACGTTTCTATACTATACAATTATGTATATTTGCTCTAGTCTCCTGAGGACAGAATCTAACAACAACAACCGTCTGTATTCAATGTATTTTAGACGCATTTTTCTATATCATATTTGATGTGTTTCTTCTTATCTTACCTGTGTACGACCATTAGGATACAAGACCGCCATAGAAAGTTGCAGAAATGAACTACATTCGAAAAAAAAGTTTACGAAAGCCCAAATCATTAGGAACGATAATGTTGTCAAAAATGTGTCCACAAGTTACGATAACTCGAGTGTTTTTATACGAGTTTCAATATACAGCTTGAAGATAACTTGGTGCTATCTTCAAAATGTACTCATAGGCTAAAATGTACTTTTAGGACAGGTGTTTTTAGTATAGTTAGCATTGGCAGTCTCATTGCCGTTTTATGTCTTAGAAAAACTGCGGGATTCGCGAATTTGTATCGACCAAAATTGCTCGACTTCGAAATACGTAACGTGCAACACTTATTTTGCTCAGTTGTAGTGATGGCTAATTTACTCTACTTATTTAACCATTACTAGAGCTAAAATTGTGTAATTCAAATCTATATTAATTCTTTCTTGTTTTGAATCTGTATCTAAATATTTCATGGGGACTTTTTCTGTGAAGACTCACCCCGCTGTTTAGCTATTTTAAGCCTTTATTTCATTCGCGAAGGGTTTTTGGTGAAATCTTCTTCTACTCTTTGCTTGTTATTCTGGATTCTAAACGCATGAGTTAGGAGATGTGACATGTTTAGTCGTACCACCGAGAGCATTGTCTGTAGACAAACCAATGCTTCGGGGTTTGGCGTGGCGCGAAATTTAATTTCACCCTGAGGGATTAAGAATCAATGTTTACTGCACCTTAGAGTATTTTGAGTGAAAATAAAAACACCGTGGGGAGATTTACATTACGAATAATAGATTTTTTTTTTACAAATGTCATAAAAATACTGTACATAGAAAGAAAAGCTGACATAGCAATTTATCTGAAATCTCAGTTCCATTTTTACACATGACTTACTAAGGTTATATATGAAACGGTTAACAATTGTCTTAATTTATGAGATATAATTACAAATCGAAAATGACATCAACTTAAAGATACGACATCTTTTGGCGAACGAACTAGTTAGTCCAGTGTAGTCGAAAATTACTGCAAATTTCCAAATATACGTCCTATACGTTAGCCAGTAGACATCTCTGCTTACGGCTGGATAAAAGTGCCTATGCCTAACCTGGAGCACTACCTATTCCTAAATAGGCGAATATATTAGCACTGCACTTATCACAGAGACAAGTCATGGGGGAATCTCTTTATGTCATATGCTAAACAACTTCTATCGTAACATCATAATGTCTACCATATTTGTGATGATCTAGAATTTTTGAGTATGTTAAAAACACTGGTAACAACTGTGCTGGTACAAAAGTTGATAATAAACCGTTCTACCTAACGATCGGACTGACGAGTTTTGTTTACACGCTGCAAACTCCCAAATTTAGTCAAATCTTTTTTTATCAATGTTCTCTTTCACCTCTTTCCTTCGCTGTGACACATACTACGTCATCTGGATAGAAAAAAAAAACGCATTTTTTCCGTAGTAATCTACCAACAGTGTTGAAGAAAGCATTATGCGCGTTTATTGCTTTCGAGTCAGTCCGCATTTTCCTAACAGAACTCTAAAAGATAAGATATTTAATGCGTTTATTACATGTACTTATGCAAATGTCAATTCTACTCCCTTTAAACAATTTATTCGTGTTCGTTAGGTCCAATCGAATGGTTTCACATTAATGTCAGGTTCTCCCTTCTATCTAACGGAATTCGCGCGGTTATCTCACGGATATCCACCGGCAGTCGGACTCTTTCATTGTTATGATGCAGCCGGATGCGGATCATTCATAAAGACTCCGGTTGTTGTGGCTGACGTTATTTATTTCGTTTAGTGAAATGTTATAGTAAGCCAGTAGTTGGAATTGCTTGGAAAAGTACACAGCTGTGGTCTATGTGAATCAGTAAGTCGAGTGTGGTCTTGCCGTGTTGAGTGCTACTACATATAACTGCGAACTAGAAGACTGTGCATTTTTCGTTCCGTACTAATAGCAATAGCCAATAGTTTCTGCAGCTGAATCACTCTTCTATCTCTCAACCCACCACAGGTAGGGTAATAAACACAGTTGAATTGTTAGATAATCGTTTCTTCATTTAATTATACCAACCGTGCAGTACATGTCGTTGGCGGCGTACGAATTTGTGATGACTGGCTTTTTTCGGTTAGAGATTTGGCCGTGCGAGCCGTTTATGCGAGAAGTGCAATTTCGTAAATGTTAAAATATGTGTTCGGTCAATTAGCTCATCGCTTGTAGATATAGATATATGTGAAGAATCGTTCAACGGCAACTGTGATGAGGTTTCAAACGAACGTTTTCTTTTTTTATTGTTATGCGACAGCTCGTAATTAGATGTTCTAGTAAGTATTCGTAAAGTAGAAGCTGTTTTATATTAATATAGTTTTTATATGGAATTACGAAAAATAGAAAACGAAAGTCATACATAAATACATATATAGTTTATTCTAGCTAGATTCAGCATATGTATAATGACGTTTTAAAGAACTGCTTACAAAATATACTATACGTCCAATGACCAGCTAAGAACTAATATGGGCATTGCAAGTCACATCCGAGCAATGCACATATTTATCGGTGAATGAATGGTATGTTCGTATGTGAAGTCCTCGTTAAAAATAGGATTTTTTTTTTTTAAGAACAACGAGATTTCAGTGGTCATTTGCGTATAATCGATTTCCAACGTAATTTAATTTAGGTTAAAGCTTAATTCAGTAAATGTTATAAAGGGTTAAATTATCCTCCTATTATTATATATATATATATATATATAATTTCAATATAAAAAAGAAGCCTATTGATAAAAGCACTCAGACGTCAAATTGGGAAACAAAATAACCTTTGAACTATTGGGCTAGAATAATGAGTTGTAATATGTACTGGAATACTTAATCCTCATACACATGCCTTGGTGTTCTGGCAGCCTTTGGACAATCATGTATTTCACGTGTCTGTATGTTGTTCTTTTTAGCGCATGGAATGCCCTGTAATCAGCCAGACTTCGGATAATTCGGAAGTCATTGAAGTTAATGATGAAATCTGACATTGAAATCAAGTAACCAGATTGCGTGCTTTCGATTATTATGCCAATGGTCCATGAGTCGATTATTGAGGAACTAGTCCTTTGAGATAGCGAACTACAGTCATGGTTCCATTTTCGGCGAGTATTTTACTATAGTAGGTGCCACTGATATCCATTCTAAGTACTGCCATCTCTCAGTCTTACTCGACAGTGCCACCAAGCTCAATTTCCTCTTAGAACGACGCCATGCTATTACCTGGACCCTCTCCAAATGGCAGTCGAAATTGAACCATGCCTCTCCTATGGTGACTGTATGCTTTAGGCGAATGTATTGTTAGTCGAAGTTCCTCAAATTGCAGGCGGAATACACGACACGTGTTTCTAACTGGCCAAGAGACAATTCATGAGGAACCCATTGCTTGCTCATGTTCCGAATTTTTAATGCTTAGGCTATGAATTTTGTAACACGTGACATGTGAAATGCCGGTCATCGCTTTAGACTCTATGCTTTGCTTTCGTGAAAAACCACGATTGCGGTAATCGGTTTTTGCTTTTAGTTTTAACATCTTGTTACCTCCTCGTTGATCTTTTTCAATACTCTAGTCTCATGTCTTGAAACGTTGGCATTACTCACGTACTATGCTTTCGCTAAAAAGCTTCTTTTCTAATGTCTTCAGTAATCTTCGGTGAATTTTCGCAGCGATGTGACTTCGAGGAAGAAAAGCTTGACTCTTGAGCGTCGATTTTAGTGGCTTAAAGATATTTTTTCTTCTGAACTTAGCTATTCTATACTAAGCGCAATCGGTTTTCACTCAACTTCGTCTGCTAGCGGCGCGTAAAAATTATTCAGTATCAAAGCCCGCTGGATTAGTCCACAACAGCCTAACGACTTTGCATTTTCTTTTCGTTGTTGTTTTTTGTAGAACATTTAGGTGTAACCAAACCAAGCATAATGGCTTACTACGGCGGTGGCGGACCAGGGTACCCTGGCCATCCGGGTCTCCCGGGGGGTTATTCAGTTTATCCACCCCCGCCTCCACCGCCGCCTGTACCCCCTCAGCCGCCTGCAGCTCTTCCACATCCAGTGTACAACCAGATGCCGGGACCGGCCGCAAGTGCTGGGATTAGTTTCGGCGGCGACGTTGCTTTATCACAGTTTATGAGCGAAGTAAAAGAAATCGCAAAACGCGATGAGGTGTTGACATCGGCTGGTCAGATTGAGCGTCTTCTACGGCCAGGGTCTACCTACTTCAATTTAAATCCTTTTGAAGTACTACAGGTATGTGTAGGTGGGTGTATTTAGGGTATTATGTATTCTGAGGTTACTTCAAAACTGTGTTGAAAGCGCAGCTGAGTTCTCTGTTTTCCTATTGCTTTCAAGTGTGTACTACGTATATGGGTATTATCCGTTCAAAAAAAGAAAAGAAAAATCATTTAGCAAATACTATTTCAGCATAAGAGGTGCTGTGGCGGTAGGACATATCTTTGACTACAGTTTGTTACATAATTTTCATATTGAAATGCACACATTTAATATTCAACAACGAGAAAAACAAAAATTAAAAGCTTATTTATAATGTGTGTTTTTGTTGGCGAACTTTCACGTGCGTTAGCTTGACCCTAGCTCGACTATGGACGATATTAAAAAACGCTATCGGCAACTATCGATTCTGCTTCATCCGGATAAGAATCCAGACAACAAAGAGCGCGCGCAGATGGCGTTTGACGTTGTAAGGAAGGCGAACGAAGCTCTCAAGGATGACTCGATGCGTACGAAGGCTCTCGCCATAGTCAATGAGGCCAAGGAGATGACAGATGCCCAGGTTCGGACTCCTTTATCGTGAAGATTTTATAATTTTCTATGGATGCTTTTACAGTCAACAATGAAGCGTGTATCACAGAATAAAGAGGACTTAGCTGAATGTGAAATTTAATACAACGAGCTAAGTAGTACGCAAATTTCGCTTTTAAGCTTAGGCTTCCTCTAAACGAAAATTACTCCAAATCATAGATTTGCTCTTTGCGCAATTATAGATATAGATCAAAATGTATCTAAAGATATATAGGTTACCAGATGTCTGTACTTCCATCTAAGTTACGTCTAACTCGATTATTATGACGGTCAGGTAGCGGATAAGCGGCGGAAGGCTCGCGGCGAGCGTATACCAGAAGATGATCCAGAACAATATAAGAAGGCAGTATACGTGCAAACTGCGAAATTGTTTGCTGAACTTGAACGCAAGCGTCGCGCACAGGAGGACCGAGATCAGGTAAAAAGAATGTGATTAGCCATTTATGGCTGGCATCTCTTAATCGGCTGATTTCTTCTTGCTTCCTTTTTGTATTTGTATTGTTCGTATTTGTCGTGTTTTTAGTGGGTCGATTTGTACTATTATTCGTTGTATCTTCACATGGGCTCTGCTTTTTAGTAAAGCTTCACTTATTATTTTTAGAATGTAGAATAGTGCTGAGTTAAGGCTATTACCATTATTTGACATCTGCTGCACCTGTATCTGGTAACTTAATGATTGGGCCTAAGTAAATCGACCTAAAAATTATATGATTCTCGTGTTTTTTACAGACGTGTACATAATTTTACTATTATTTTGTGCTTACTATTATTTTTCTGATGTTTTGAATTCACATTTCTAGTTGGAACGCAAACGTAAGCGGGAAAAAGAATTGGAGGACGAGGCCACGAAGAAGGCAGAACAAGAATGGCAGAAGAACTTTGAGGAGTCACGTGAAGGCCGAGTCAGCTCGTGGCAAAGCTTTAGCAAAAAAAGGAAATCGAAGGCACTCAAGCCGCCGAAGACAAAAATGGAAAACCGATGAGCATGATTTGACACGTATCTGTCAAAACTTCAGGAGAACCACAGCAGTGGTTAGCTACTATTCTTGTGAATAACCGAATCAGTCTTGTAATACTATTCACCTCTGTTGATGTGCTGTTTATTGCCTTCGTAGAGAAATGGATTCGGCTCGGTTTAATAGTAGAATTCTGTAATGATACGAAGCCTACATATCGAAATGCGTTTATATCACCAACTGTCGGGAGCTAGTTTAATTATAATTAGTAGCTATTAAAAAAACTTGGTAGATTAGCCTCTTTGGATTTGCGGATTAGCTGTTATCATCGATATGAGAGTCACGTAAAAATTTCGGCTGTGAACGGTTGACTGTGGATACCCTGTGGGCTAATGTGATAACAATAATAATAAATAGAGCTATTACACTGTGTCAAGCCTATATTGCAAAAATACTGTCCAATGATACCAGCCAAGTAGTCCAGAAACATAGCCCAGAGAGGTGAGTCAAGACTGAGCGGAAAACAGATCACAGTACCATTGCCGTTGAGGTTATACGGGATCTTTGTGACACGAAAGCTTCTGGAAATGGGTCGACTGGTTGTAGCTGCGACAGTCAGTTGTTGCCCCAGAATCTCCTAGTTATTAAAGGTGTTGGCATTGATTGGCCTGTTGGCTGTTCTCAGTTTGTCAGCAGTGAAGCAGCTATATAATTTGCACCAGAATCACATTTAGCATAATACTTAACTATTAATTTCTTGAAGAAGAAAGCGTACTTCTACCAATAAAGTATAGTGTATCAAGGCTGGCGCTTCTGTGAAAGTGTTGGCGCTCAGCCAGCTCATACATGCTGACAAGTCTACATGTAACAAAATGTATATAGTTCGATTTATATAGTCAAAAAGCTATGTCAGGCTTCTTGTTATTCAACTAAGCGTGAATACTGAAAGACAGTAGACGCATTGTAAACGTAGTAATCGTAATGAATAAACTAATGCGCCTCTAAATGTGAGTCACTTAAACATTTTTACCTATTATCTATACAAATCAACAAAGTATGTATTAAAAAATAGGTTAATCTTTCTGGAGCTACTTCAGAGACTTGTAATTTGGTGGTTTCAGATCTGGACGATAGCTGATTATCCGCTTATTGGTGTTGACAGGTGATAGAGTAAAAACATGCTACTTGAGGTCGCTGAAATATCTAATGGTTAATAACTAGAAGGATTCGGCGGTTAGATTGTACTCTTAATATGTTGTTTTTTTTCGTTCTGTTAAATTGATTACGTTTTTTAGCCAGGATTATGAACCCTCAAAAAGGCTAATCTAAATTGACTTAACTGCTTATATTTATTAACGATATAACGATTAACGATTAGCAAGGAAGGATGTGTTGTTTGCAAGAGGCAAAAACTCACGTCACCGATTATATCTTACCTATGAATAATGAATAAACCAAATAGAATACGTAAAATAACGTAATCAGAATGGGCTTAATCGATTACTGCGCCAATGAATTGATATGGAAAATATTTTTTTAATCGATCAGAAATGATTAAATCTTGGTCAATATGCAGATTTCACGTACAGCATCTGAGCTGCGACACATTAAATAGAGAACTATTGTTATTTATCTGCTAATGAAGTCTTATGGGAGATGTACGTCAAGAGGTTTTGCTTTGGTGGAGTAATTCTTAGTATGATCAGTCAGAGCAAACTGGTGTTTAGATAAGAAAATGGCTCTTAAGATAAGGATCGAACTTGGCCTTCTTTCCTGCAACAAAGTCTTAAACAAAATAAGATGGTGTTATCGGTATAACAATAATAATAACAATGATAAAAACGCTAATAAAAAGAACAATAAACTTTGGATAGCTAGTATGGTTATAAGAAACAGACGAAAGCATTATTGCATACGTTAAATATTTATTATCTGCTTTCTCAGATTAAAAAAAAATTAATCTGTTTTGATCGTTATATATAAGTGATAATTTACCTGGACTGCTATTTTCCCTTTTTTGTTTCTAGAAAGAGACCTTTTAGTTTTTTCCGCTCCTTGAATCTTTTCTCTATCACTGATATATTTTTACTAAGAATCCAAACTAAGCATGTTTTTTTCTAATACAAATATACGAATTGAGAACCAAATGAATCATGATTAATAAGTGAAAGATCGTAGCAAATAAATTTTCACCAATGATAAGTCTAAATGAGGCGAAAATTGTAAAGAAGCTACGCTAAGGAGGATTAGATCACGTGTAAACCTGATGCGAAAATATAGACAACAGAATCCGATGGAAGAGAGAACTATTGCTAATTAATGTCGAAATTCCATCAATCCGTCAGCGATTACAAGTGAAACAATCCAGAATAGGTATCCCCTCTAATTTCTGGTCGAGTTTGATTCTCCCAGTCGCCTCTTTTTTCGCTGTGATCCTTATGTTCATTTCCGGGAACGTTTTTGTGAAGGGGAAGAAGAGCTTTTTCGGCCTTTCTTTTCAGTATATCTTCGTGAACGATCGATTTTTGAGGATGAGAACTTCAAGTCCTTGCTTGTCGGAGCATCCGGCTTGTTATGGTCCTGCTGCGAGTTGACATCTGACTTTTCCTAAATATCCACAAGATAAATAAAAAGTTCCTTAAAATTCAGGTAATTGCGCAATAACTGTCAAATTGTACTATGCTCAACGCGACATTTCCAATACCCGTTTTTAGATTTTTAATAAAATTTGAAGCTGCAAGGGAACAGCAGCAAACTTCTTAACATTCAGGTTTCTTTCCGTACAAGTACACTGAAGTAGGGTTTAAACGTTTCGACAGTATTATAATGACGATTCGACAAATAGGTGTAACATAAAATTAGAATTGTTTATTATTATATGATGTTAAGTTAATATTTCGTGCCTTTACATTTATGCGTCTTGATTAATTCTAATATAAAATTCAGAAATGAATCATACAGTGAGCCAGTTTCGTTTCCCTCAAGTAAGTGTCATACAGTAGGGTTTATCTGAATGGGTTTCGTCGCCGTGGCTGAACTGTGTCCCAAACTTTTTAATAATAATAATAGCTTAGGTTAGGTTTTCTTGGTGGATAGTTTACAATGGCCACAGGAGTTTCTCAAAACAAATGTTTACTATACTCTCGGCATTAATTATTCTAATGGCAATTGGAAGGCGACCTTTTTATTAAACATGACATCAATCTCATATCTAACAGTATATCACACCGAGGAAGCTCCAGAATAAAGAGCGGACAATTACTTATGTGGTTTCATGACATTTTATTGAGAACGTAATATACCGCCATTCAAATATTGTTAGAGATAATATTCAGCTGTAACTTAGGTTTACTGGAATAGATGATCTGATTAGAAAAGTTGCCTTCGCGTGCGAGAAAGTGCGTTCGCGAATAGGATCGGCGGTGTATCCTGTATGGATACAGGTACAACTGTTGCCCCAAAATGCATTACAGGCCGTTCCTAGACAAGCCATATTCCTAGACAAGCAGTTTAGCAAACTGCTTTGCACTGCAGTAATGTTGTGACTTCTTCGACTTGTTTGTGGTCTCCCTTGACTCGCGTTACCTTCGAGTGAGCCAGCCTCGTCGAATTTTTTATTACTTACTGCCTTAGTATTACCATTGTCAAAGAGAAGCGTTCAACAGAGATGGACGTTTCAGAGATCACTATTTTATCGAAAAGCTTAGCGTTCAGTCGTTCGTGGGATATCATCTTGGCTGCAAATTCCAGCCACTCATTTCGCTCACTAACCTTTAATTAAGCCAGCTTTATAAATGTAACGAAACAGATTTGACACATATTTTACATAAACTTGTTCCCGAAAGACCGAGCTTCTAACAACAGCGACAGATTGGCATAGTCAGGCCTTCAGCCGTGCTCATGACTCGCTGCGGAGATATGTTCATTTGTCCGAACAGTTACAGACCTAGTCTAGGTCTGTCTTCGACGCGGTATGCGGCTTCCGTTTTTGCTGAAAGCTTCTCTGTCTACCACCGCAGCGAGGCAGCCATTTTCGTAGTCACTGATGACGAAATTGTACATTGATTGATACCATGACAGGAAAATCCCATAAATTTTACTATTTGCTGAAGCAAAAGATAGTTTTATTAATTATAAACTGAGTGACCATACAATTTGTACGCGTATATCGGCTGAATTGATGCACTTATCAAATGTTTATTAAACGCTTTTTGTTATCATGATATGAAATACAAAGAACAATAAGCCGTTCACAAAATAAAAAATGCATTGCATCGATATCTGAACTAATGGAGGAAACTACGTACATTAATTACATGCAAAAACAATAAAAGTTATTTTTTTATATTACCCTCATAGATCTAGTATAGGCCTATTAAATTAGCGGAGACTTCTTGTCAAAAAACTAACAAAAAATATTCACAATAATTACATAAGTTTTAGTCAAAGCTACAAAATGTAATATCACATAAGCGATTTGTAATAGCATACGCTGTAATTGCTTATTTACTTTTTCTTTAACAGCACCAACGGAGCTTTGCGACAACATGCTGTCCTCTGTAATATGCTGGGCATCTGTTGGCGCTGGCTGAGAACCAGTAACTTCTACAGTTTTATCTTTTTCGAGTTTGGCCATTAAAGCTTTGAGAGCGCGTGCTCTCTGCTCTAGTTCAGCCAGTCCCATTTCTTCAAGGCGGTGGTTTGCAGCGTCGCCGAGTTCTGCTGCTGCTGCAATTGCTGTTCGCTCTCCGTCGGCATTATCTATGACTGAATACACCAAAGCATTACCACTTGATAGCTTGCCCGTTCTAACTCCAGAATCGACGTCCGATTCCACCGATGAATCTTCCTGCAGAAAACCAAAGATAGTAATATCTTTAGATGGATGGGATGTGGTAATAGTAGTTTTTCGGATGGATGCAAAAGGTGTATCGAGAAGACAGTCTGGGAAAACGATAAGTTCTCAGCAAAGACTATTCCATACAAACATTTCACTGTCCCTGGGATACCACTGTGGGCAATTTATTTGCCTGTTAAGCCTAGCGACACATGGTGGTATTAAGCTTGAATTTGTACGTAAGCACGCTCCATTTTGTGCTGGTAGAAGCCAGCCGTTTTAAATTATATTTAGCGGCCTAAGTACTAGATATAAAACGTGAAAAACATAGTACAAATAACTAGTGATAATAAGACACTGGTCTTTATGTTATATAGTATCTATAGAACGATCTTTCAAAGTGTGCGGTATAATTTGTGCGAGTTGTCTAATTCTTCTGCATGTTCGCTGAACTTATCAGGCGATGCTGTGTTTCCTACGCGCTTGTGCAAACTCATTGCGACAAATCGTCCAGAACAAGATTCATCGTCAAGGGCGCGTCATTCGTCACGAAATCGTCGTTACCACCAGTACGCTGAACTTTGACTCTTAGTTTGGTCATCAAACGCTTTCTGCAGTATTTGCAACTTGATTCCGTTTTTAACATGAAGTCTGATACATACTTTTCAGTATTTCGTTTTGATTTTCGACAAAAACGGCTGAAGTCATTCTCGACAGGGAGATTGCAAGATAAAAAAATATGACTTTGAATGATCTGGAATTTTGAACTGTGAATATAAGGAAAGTGAGTGTGGCACCACAAGCCTACCAACCGGTCAGCCTTTAATCGACACGCACTGACAAAAACAGGGCATTTTACCACTATGTTTTTTGATACAGTACTACATATTCTTCGAAGATGTTAGTGACTCACATCAGGATCAGGACGAGAAGGTTTATTTTCTATAATCCTACTAGCTTTATCTGCTTTCGTTGTGTTTGGCTGTACTTTGTTCAGATGTCGCTGATCGATTGCATCGTCAGCGGAAAATGCATCTGAACTTGACGACTGAGGACCGCGGTTGTTCCGGCCTGCTTCGGCTTCGTGTTCTCGCGGGCTTGGACTACGGCTCCAGCGTTCCTCCGCAGTAGATCCGCTGGCCCAGGTTGAAGGGCTAGAGGAATCATTGTCGCTCTGCGAATAAAAAAACGACTTAACTGACATACGGTAAGAGACTTGTGTGGTTAATGTAACCGTTTGATTTTGGTTGAAAACTCCTCTAGCACCGAGCAGTTACCACAACAACAACAAAAATAGATCTGTCAAGAAAAATAACGTTAAGCACGTTTACCTAGCAAAACAAAGTACTTATTGTTAAATCGCATTGTTTTTAAATAAGCATCCTATCGCTGGTTCAGCCAACCTATCTGACAGCGATATTACAAGCAAAACTAGTACCGTTTTCCATTCTCCTTCGTATACTCGTTGGGCGCTGTGTGTCTCGCAAGAACTGGACGAGTCGAGTGCTACATGTAGGACACTTCGACATGCCAGAACATATGCCCAAGAACGCACAGCTTATTCCTGTAGCAGATCACCACCTCTTCGCCGTTCTTAAATACTCTCCCTTTCTCTATGTCGTTTAGTTAAAAAAAGTCTTTATCTCGACGTTCTTCTTTTAATTGCTATATAAGTAAGTTTTTAGCTTTTTCATGAAATAATTTTACATCGTAAATCTAGGTGACTTTAAAAGATTGTAATATTTTAGGCGGTCGGGGTATACGAGGGGCTATGAATGAACTCAATAGAGTGAATTTATCTTTCGTTTTATATTAAAAGAAATGAAAGAAAGAAAAAAGGAGAAAAATTATGAAGTCAACTAAGCATTTATTAACAACGAAACAATGCACCATGATCTGCTCAATGGGATTTCGTAAAGAAAACCGGATATCCACACAGTTAACTTGAAACATTTTGACATCTCCATAGCAGAGCCCCATACATGTGTGTATGTTAATGCCAATCCTAAATACTCGATAAAAGCAACAAAAGTTTATGTGTACTACGCGAATGGTAATTGACTTCGTGACATTACAATTAAACTGCCGCCTTGTATTACATTGGATTGACAACCGACTAAAATGTTGTAACCACTACGCCACATACTAGACGTTGTCATTAAGTTCTTAGTAACTTTTATTACGGTACGTACCTGCTGATTGCCTTTCTCCCCCATAGGAGTTGACTTCGTTTTCGCTCGTCTCGTGTTGTACAAGTCCTTTTGTGTGTGACTCTCTGAACATGTCCTTTCCCCAACGCTAGCCACCTTTCGAGCAACCTTCAATGTGCCTCTTGAAGAAGTCGTGTCCGTGCCTTTCTTCCGGTCCTATTGTAAGACATACGCAAAATTGGAAATTGATATTTGCTCACCTATGCTGGACGACTATGTAAGCATGTCCTAATCTTACAACAAACAATTTCAAATATTAATTAAAAGACAACCAGGTTAATACTAATATATATGTGGTTAAGTTTTCAAATGAGGACATTAAATCAGCCACCTTTTTCGTCGAGTTTTGTTTTCCACCCCCATTGGCGTTTGTTGATTCCTGCGTACGGACATACGTCCTGTTGGGCGACTTGGCTGTAGTTCGCTCCGTCTCGGTATTGTGAACCCGACTATTAAGGTCGGGTTTCAAAGGCTGATCCGTTGAAGATGACGATTCGATAAGATTTCGGTAATCTTTTGTCTCCGGTATGGTTAAATCTCCTAAACAAATAACAAAGGACTATGGAAATTAAACAAAGATCACTAAATAGATTCAATTATGCATCTAATTTCAGAGTGCATCTGCATCTACTTAAACGCGCGTTTTTTTTTTCGATTCGTTCATGCATCGAATCAACAAACGCATACCTCGCGTTAGCCTTCGTCGCGTAAGCTGCGTTTCTATTAAAAACATACGAGAACAACAATAAAGTCAAGGGACAGGCCCTACTGCTTTCGCCTAGACAGCCACGAACTTTTCACTCTATCTAAGTTTTATAAGCTAGTTTTATTGGCATTACATTTCAAAAGCTTGTTTCTCTCAGAAAAACGACCTGGATTAGGGGCCTTAAGAGATTTTAAAGATCTTTCAACGGATCTCAAGAGGGGTCGAGAATCACCAGGACGAATTTGGTTCGCATTTCTGCATAGGTAAGATATATGTATCCTACCCTCAGATTTGCATGCATTGTGATCCTCTTCAGACACTTGTCTATCACCTGCGCGAACTTCATCATTGTGACCTCCGGAAGCGTCCCTGGTTCTTAACCTTCGTGCAATGATTGCATTTCTTCATCTTTGCCCACTTACATTCACGGCGTCTCGACGGTGGAACGTCCCCCCTAGGGTTCAGAAAGCCCCAGGCAATGCTGGTTATAGTTAGTTAGCGTAGAAACGCCCCCCAACAATGTACCGAGCCCTTTCGTCAGCGTTGGGAAGCTCTGCGGTTTAATATTGCTTTTACTTTCGACAGATTGACGGCTCAACTGACGGGGGTTGGCTATCCCATCTAAGGGTTTAGATGCTCAAGGGAAATAAGAAGCGCACTCGCTTAAGCTTATTAATAGTAACGGGGCAACAAGTACGTAGTTGATGGAAGAAATTTGACGGAAGGGACTCGAACATGCTTCAGAACGTGCCAAATTGCTATAACTGTCATCTAATAGTTAATAGAGGGTTAGCAAATAGTTGAACGCAGATAGGCACTTTTGTATGTGGCGCAATAATTATAAATTAGAATGATCATTTTCATCTGGGTTAATGTCAAAATGAAAAAGCCCTAATATAGTGCGTTATCATCCTAGGGTGACTAGCAGCCCTCGATGACTTGCTTGTGCAAGATGGGAGTAGCAGTAGATTATTCTCACGGTGACTTCACTTCCCATTCATATAATGCTCAGTTAATATAACTGGTTTATTTTATAAGCGGGGATACGCATAAGCTTCCGGTACGTGTATGTTGAACACTAGCGCAAAGAAACTGAGGACTTTACACAGTCAGAATCTTCACCAGCAGAATAGAAAAGCGGCCAAAAGATAACAGCATGAGAAAAACATTACAATCGAATTATGCAACAAGATCTTATGTCAAACGGGGAGTTAAGATTCAAAACATTCGCTTTTACACACCAGTCAACCTAACTATTCTCAAAATACATACAGTTAATTTTGTACAAACGTAGGTTGTATCGGCGCACATGTGTCACGCAAAAACATCTACTGCTGACTTTTCCGGAATAAACATATCTATAATCGCTTCTTTGCATAAATCAATAAGAAATTCAAAACTTTTCATTGCGGACTCCTATAAGACAATTCACGATCCAATTGTTTTGTGTTTATCGCCACTTCGAATTACTAGCTTGGCGAAAAAAAAAACATATAATCATAAAAAAAATGTCGCGATTCAAGAGAGTGGTGACAAACATAGATTGTGTGTTAGACGAAAGTGTTGAAGTGTGAAGGCATGACTGTAAACGCCAGCGTTGAACAAAAGCTGAAGGAAGACCCACAGTAAAACATCGCATTGCGTTCGCTTAGACAAAATAGCACTTGGAGGGATGGATCGGAAACAGAGAATAACTAATGGGATTCGACGCACGAGTCGCTTGAAGATGTCAAGCGTCCCGAGTTTTAAACGAACGCGAACTGACCCATCTACCCAGAGCCCGGGTGCGATGAAGATTGTAGTGACTGCAATATTATTACCACTCATTGTTACTGTTGGTATTGGTAACCCGGTCCAAGACGGATACGTTAATCACAGTGCTGGGACAAAGATTCGTAACGTTCGTGACATATACACACGCAAATCGCTAACAGGAACACACAGTGTTAGAACTGCGCGTCGTCCTATAAACAATTTATTTAGCGGGTTCATTTCACCTCTTTCTACTGCTGCCGGTTGCCAACAAGACACTCACTGACACACACACATACACAAATGCAGGCAAAACTTTGCAGCTGAGTTACCATACAAAAATCACCCTACGAATCGGCCCTATTCCCTTCTTCCCTGTTTGTTGTGCGCAGGGAATCTACGCAAGGAGCCTATATGTCAGAGCGAGTTTCTTGTGTCTGTTGTTGTTGTTGACAATATCGATGATGATGACGGTGATGATGCTTTGAGCAGCCGATGCATCGTTTACCCCTTCACGCTGTCTAGTTTGGGCTTAATAGCGTAACCTCCGGATGCTAACTCTGGTTACAGTGGACGGCTAGCCTTGTTAAGGGTTAATGACTCGGGGGTGCGGAAACGTTTGTCGACGAAAGAAACCAACAGCTGCAACAGCAGTCGACAAGACGCACACGAACGGCTTTGCCCAGCAACGAATAGGCTAACTAACGGAACCGTAAGCGGAAGGCTGGGGCAAATGTGCTGCAAGAAAGATGAACAGGATTCTGAGCCGGCCGGTCGCAATTTCGAGCCAGCATATAGCTTGCGACATGCTGATGTTAATGCTCGCTGCTGCTACTCGTCTGAACTCAACCGTGGGATCGCAGGCCATGGGAAGACGGGCAAAAAAACATATTTATCGGCATTTATTTAATGTGTATTTGCGCCATGCTCTAATTATTAATAATGGGGTTGGTTAATTGCAATTGTTTCCAGCCTCAATGTGTCTACTTTCTGATGACATTTTTAAGAAAACGAAAATTTTTAGAAAATCGTCTTACAAAAAGCAATGTTTTCGTGGAATAAATGCCGTCTCCTATATGATACTCTTTGTATTAACTCAAGTGCTATCAGCGAAGGTGAAACCTTTTAATAAGTTCTTATCTGTTTGTCTCCTTATGGTGTTGTTAGTGTTATAAGGACAATGATCTACACGGATTGAAAGCCGTTGGCAACATGCTCGATGAAATCAAACTGGATAGGCAACGGCCAAGAAGGACTGCGGGCGGAAACCTTATTACAGTACCAGGCCGTAGATGATCGTTTAGTTGCAAAGTATCACAAACAGAAGGAGGCGGGTTGCAGGGTTAGATACTCTATGGGGACATCGCACAAACGCGAGAGCAGACCAACAAAACCCCGCAGCAGTAACATCATCACCATCACCAAACGCATGCACGGTTCTGCATGCTAACGTACATACAATTGCCTGACATACACAGACACCCACTCTCATGTATAAAGTATAGTTCAAGATGGTTCACCATTGGCCCGGTTTGACTAGGCCTCTGCGTGGCTCTTGGCCGAAGATGCTTAGCGGTGCCAAACACCAACAGCCCACGCTAGATTGCTTCGGATCGTCTGGCAGGGTGCAAACTCAGTTGTTGTCAGATTACGGGGGAAGCAAGACAGTACTAGGAGGAGACAAGACAGGGGTTCCGGCAGCCCCCGTAACCATCTCCTATAAAGTCCCCATCATCCCGTAGGTATCACCATGCACATTTTCGTTTGCGTTTACGGAAGAAAACATTCGAAGACGATGGCAATTGCGGTCGTGGCTTCGTTAACGAGACAAGCCCAGAAACAGTCATGGGAGAGGGGAAGTATGCGAACTACGGGGAAAAGGGGGAGATGTAGTGAATCGCACACGGGGAACGCGAAACGGGGTAGTAGAACGAGAGATGTAGGCGGAACAAAGTATAATAGTGAGCGGAGTGGCCCTACAGGGAACGGGATGGTGCAAAGAGAGAGAAAGAAGCGTAGTTGGCCGTTGCAGGCAAGGCGGAGCCGGGGGCGGTGACCGTTGACTCTGAGGAGAACTAGTCCCGGCAGGACTTGGCAAGACCTGGCATTACCAGCATTGCCAGCTTAATGGTGCCTGCGGATGACAACACCACAAGCGCCACCAGATTTTGGCGTAGATTTGACAAACCTTGCGTGTTTGCTTAGTTCCTTGTGCTTATGATCAGCTAAACGAAGATGGAGTTGCCGGTGACAACGAACAACAAATACAATGCTTCTAGAGGAAAGATGGTCAGTGTCAGAGCTCCATAACAGTCGCATGTAGTTGCAAAAGGCGGACGTTTTCAGTTCCAGAGATGAGGTTCTCCTACTTCGGATATCCACATTAATGCGACAGCAACTGCTGCGTGCAATTTTCAGAGACACATTGTATCGGGTGCGGCAAAGTGTTCAAGGGAGCAATGCGATTGAACCGTGGCAGATCGTTCGGCCAGGACAAACTTCAATATGTGTTGCAAACGAATGAAGAAAGGCTCTTGTATCAAATTACTTACTATCAGCCTTTAGTTTTTAAGTAAAATTTGTATAAAATGAACACCGTAAACAGTTATTTGATGTTCGCATCTGAAAATCTACGTTGTAAACAAGTTAATCGAATTCAGAATATAAATTCTCCTTCAGATTCTATCGTCGACGCAACAATCCTCCATCCTAGAGTAACAACATCTGGTACAATGATGCATCTTCAGATCGTTAACGTTTCTGCAGCTCTGTTTTTCCTCAAACTTGCCCTTGGGCCGGCATAAACAATCACTCTTTATCCACACAAACTCCGTTTATTGAACTATTAATTTGTAAAAGTGCTCGTTTACCATTCAGTGAATGGTTTCTGCGTAGACATATTGCGGACTATTAGACGATGTGTTTTGGCAACAGTTTTAAGAACGCCTTTACTACGCTGCTGTAGCACAACGTACACACATATACATAAACACACACATCAATATATGGCTTAAGTTTAATCTAACGTTTAATGTGATTATAATTATTCCGTAAGAAAAAATGCTACTAAAGGTGCTTCGTTTAAGAAGAAACATCAACAGGTTGTTTGCATTGTGAAGGTTACCAAACTAGTGGGTGACGATTCCGCAGCTTGGCTATATTTTACTACTGAACGTAGCCAAATGTTAAGAGAGGTCAGGCGTGTAGTAGACATTTACCGAGCGTGGTACAGTTCCAACCTGACCTAGGTGTTAGTTCTTAATTAGGTTTATATTGGTAAAGAAAACGTGAGTCCTCCATAAACAGTTTTCTGTTACTTGCCAATACGCCGGCTTAGTGTCTCCGATATATGAGAAGTTACGCACTGGGCGTGCACAGAAGTGAAGTAAGTGACCGATTAAAGACCGAAACTTGTTGAAGGTGGCCGAGAAGATCGCTGTCACAGTGCACTAAGAGAGATACGACGTGCCTATTTGATACAGTGGCCAAGCTCAAATCGTATAGTCGTAAACATATGTTTTCAGAGACAAAGTTGGAAGGCAATATCTGTGAGTTCGCAATTTCAGTTTGATAACTGATTTAAATATAAAGTCAATGAGAAAACAGATACCTCACTTCTATGACAAGCAAATCAACGTTTGATACCGAAACTCACTATAATTACACGCGCGAGGCCATCTTGGTAATCAGATGCTCCGATATGAATTCAATCAATGATCCATAATAGCATTTATACAGAAGAAGGACTAATGCTTGTCTCGTATGTTTAATGGCTGAGAGAATGTGTAGCTGACTTAAAAGGAGAGGATATTCCGATGGTTACGGTGAAACGATAACGCGCTCCACAGTGCATCGTTGCGGCTTAAAAGACGAGTACGGTACGCCTCTCGTATCTATTGTCCTCAGATAAACCGACAAACCACGATTCTCGCTATAATTAGCAAAAATGCTCGATGGAAACGTATGCGAGGCGTGTTGTCATTTATCAGGCAGCGCCGCTCAGCATTGCGTGGTAAGTTTATATTAGATTCCTGTTGACTCTCAGACAGCTGACCACTTAAACAAAAACCCGAGTCATCTTTTATTTTCTGACTCGTCATTTTAAGCACATGACATAGACGCACGTGGTACTTAGTGCTTGGCCAATTCGCATCACTGAATGAAGTTAGCTTTCAATCTCATATACCATTGACACGATATTTCATGTCCTTGACTTAACAGTTCCACTTCGTCGCGTAACCGAGACCTACTCTTACACAAAAACATCGCATATATATTGTAGATATATATAATGTGTGTGCATAAACGCTACGTATATCCCTGTCCGAGTCGAGCTATAGACATGATTCGATCCCAGAGAAATTGGTGCTCCACAGCAATTTTTCCCGCCTTTTTTTTTTTTTTAGACCCGCTCCCAATAAATGAACGCCGGCCCGGTCCAGCAGATGAGCTTTTAGTTTGCCTGCCAAACTATATCAATCGAGTTTCAAGTTAAAGCAAAATTAGCCCCTCAGCATCTTAACGCATGTTGGCCTCTTCACTAGATGCTGCTGCTGCCGCATTGCTTAATTGGATTATGAAATAAGAGTTTTGTAACCGCAATCGTCGCTTGTTCACCTCGTCGGTCCCTCGTTGCCGGATCGAGAATGGACTGCAAGATAAACCCTGCAACAGTGCAGTAGTGGCAGTCACCAATGAGAACTTCAACCACCGCTATGTTCTTGTCGCCCTGCTGCTGTCTACAACGAATAGGATCGCGCTAAAGCGTTATAATAGTGTTTATTAGTAAGTGTCCGTTGTGATAAGCGTTTTGGTCCGTTTACCTAGTACAACAAGTCGCTCGGTAGCTTTCGGCCCAACGGAACGAATCAGTGCTTCAGCTGCTCGCGGTTTTAACCCGGCAAGGGCCAGAGGGAACTCGTTGTTGGAAGTACGAGAGCTCAGGAGATGCACACTCCGTTCAGGATGGAGAAGCCCAGCTCAAGGGAGGCAAATAGCGAGGCGAATGAAACGTGCGTAAAGAAATGCTTTTGCTGAGTGACCGTATTCGACATAGACAGGACGGGGCGGTTGGGGCTGCGGGGCTTTGCGAGGGGAAGACCAAGAAAAAGAAGACGAAGACCCTCCAAGAAACAAACGGCCTTAGCCGGCACTATGCAACCAGTGGCTCTCTGCTGAATAATTTTGTCTTGACTTTCCTTAGCCGAGTTAACTGGGTTGAAGCGGCAGAGAGAGCAGGGCCAAAGGAGGGGGCAAGCGCAATCTATGACACATAGACAGCCCTCGCTATGGAGGCGATCGAAGTTGTTCTGTATTGCTTCCCACTGTCGAGCAACGTGAAACTGGGCCTATGTGTGTATGTTAAATGTGTGCTTGCGTGGTCCTGTGGGATGCTACGGATCTAAGTTGATAAATATTCAACGAAAACTAATGCAGGGTACTGTCCACTGACGCTTTTAGCAATGGAAAAAGGAGAAAACCACTTGATGTTTATCTGGGGCATATGATAAAAAAAAGAGTTGGATAGCTAAACATGAACCCTAATGTAAAACCGACAACGTGTACCGCATATACCGTCTCTAGTATACGATACATTGGAACAGCTTTTTCCAATGGCGTTGATGTGTGTACGCGTTTCTTTTTTTCCATAACAACAAGAATAAGCTGTGCTATTCAACCAACTAAAATAACATATGTCTTTCATAGTATCAGTAATCGAGGAGTAAAAACTAGTGTAAAAAGGAAATAGAGACTACGGTTCCGATGAGAAATACACAATATGCATCAAATTCAATTTCTCGGCTTTTCTGTCGGCCGCTGAAGTTATGATGCATTGTTTCGTATGGCTGGCTTCTTCTATCATGAAACAAAGTTTGTCTATATCCATACTCGAATCTAAATTGCTACGTGTCCTTAAGCTTAGTAAACAGAGACGTTATCACTGCACCATCACGGGAATAAGTGCAGGTAAGGGAAAATGTCGTGCTACTGCATTTCAAGCAGACAACAAAAAAATAAGGAACTTGGCCATTTTCTTCAACAACCCGTTCTTTTCTGCTCATTTATCTTGATCATATTATGGATAGCGCTTCCACAATCCGGTCTCATCGACTGGCTGGACTCAGCCCCAGCTACTTTCGCTCTGTGTTGCTTGTTTTTTTGTTTGTTGTTTGAGAAGCATTAAACAAATGTATAATAAAAATCAGCATATTTCTTTTCAACTGAAACGGTTAGGACTTTTTTATTTCTCGCCCGTGCGGATCTCCTTTGATTTCATGGATCCCTCTACTCTCTACACTAGCTCATTTTTTACTGTTTTGCCATTCGTTTCCCGATCTTTCCCCGAACGATGGCATTATTCCCTTGGCCACTTTGTCACAACCAATGACTCCCTAGTATCACCGCGGTGAAGATTAATGACGAAATCCTATTCGCGAAGTCCACATCTGCATCTGCGTTCCCTGCAATTTTTTTTCTCCTTTTCCCGACTGAGTTAGCGTTAGGCTCTCGGTTCATAGCACACATACTGGCCGCTGAGTCTAGCCACTAGCCAGCTTATTTACTTCATGCAGTTCGCAAAAAGCCCCACCTGACAGTAAACGAGGGAGAAGTATCCACCATCCGATACCCTGTTCTGCGCGTCCTTCCTTCGCCGATACGCGACTGAGATTTGATTCTGCTAACAACGCTTGGTTATAAAACTACCCATGTGTTATATGCCAAGAAATCAGCGACAAACGGCCAAGTGCAATTAGGGGTGACGGACCACCCCTCTGCGAGACTACCACAATACTGTGCAGTGTCATTCACCAAATTCATCCATCGATTTCATGTTCAACTTGCGTTCATGCAGACTCTGGCGTCCCTCTTTAATTGGTCGTTGCAACGCGTTCGCTTTTGGTGCCTAATTTGCCAATTTTTGCTACAATCACTTATTATATGGCATAGACAGAACAAGCAGATCTAAACAACGCCAGATGCAGCATCCGCTACATTCGTTTAGTGATTATGTGGTGACCCTGTGGCCTTTGTCCGAGTTTGACCCACATGCAGACAAAATCACCGGGGCGCCAGTAACCAAAACAGTGACTCCAATCACAATGTTATATTCGATATACCAAAGTATTTAAGCCAGCTTCGTGTGAATAAGTAGCAGAATGGCTTGTCACTCGAAACATAAGCTATTAATAGTTTGATTTATTGAGAACTCTTGATTCATCGTCTTGATGCTGCCAGTCATTCTGTCTAAATACCTGCTCTTTTCGGTCGGTGTTCGTAAAAGAAAGCGAGCCCATGTTACGTAGCTTATTTTCGATCCACTGAGGTTTACGTTCAGCAGAATGAGATAAAAGCACTGACATAAAAGAGTTTCCGTCTCTTGTCAAATGAGTATGTCGTCACTTTAAGAGGCAGTATCATTAAAAAACGCGCAGCTCACAGAGTTCATGGTGCGGCGTTATGAAGGAAATCATCAGCTCTTGACTGGATTAGTAGCCATTGATATATTTCTACGAGAGTGCGAAAATCGCTCCGTAATCTACGCGCTGACGACCGACCGGTCCTGACGTGAGCAAAATTTAGAAAGAAAGATGCCGGCTTTGTTTGTGTTCGTCTCTGTGAGGCGTTCAGAAGTGTATACATTCAGCCACACACACGGACAGGTGCAATCTAAGAAAGCAGGCTGCTATGCGCATAAGGTTACACGGCTTGTTTTGTATGAGAATTAATAGCTTTCAACAGGGTTTGGCATTGCTGTCATTTCTCTTATGCCTTTGCAGTCTTTAGGGACTCACCCTATCGAATTTCGGCGAAGCGGAAAGGCAGGGTGCGACGTGGAGTGTGCGTAAACGGGGTAGATGCACGCCGTGGAAGATCGACAAAGTACCGTGTACTGGGGTGACCACTCCGTTAGCACTGGCCAGTGGGCCACCTTTGCGCTGCACGAGCTACGTCTGATGCCCATGTGCCAATGCATGACACCATCTGAAGACTAAGTACAGCCTTGAAAGCTCGAAGCTTGGAGTTTGTGTGATGTTGTGCCCCTACCTTGTCCGTCCATCCCTGATAGCATCGTGGGTCCACCTACCTCTTTTCGCCAAAGACGCCTGCCTCTATTTAGAGCTTATGGCCGGCCACAACTCATCCGCGGACAGGGCGTCCAGCGTGCTGGTTTGTTCTGTAAAGGTTTATTATGAGAACGTTTGCGAAGGGAGACAAACCGTACACGGAAGCCCAATACGGCTTTGCCTCCCCCATGTGTCCGAAATACCCTTCCTATCCTTCTCTTGGAAAGTACGCTGTAACGCAAGCGTTTAACCTGACTATCTGCAAAATAGATGCACGACCACGCAGCCCCAGCCTTTCTTCGGCCTCCGCTAGGACGCTGCATTTTCTGATACAGCTGATCAGCGAGATCCTCGAGGACCGACATAGCAACGCAGGCATCATTGACATCGGCCAGTCGCCCATTCCGACCGCTGGTAGCGACAGGAATTGACGATATGATGTTATGCCCCGGCTATTAAGAACCGGCGGTCTTTGTTGCCACGCTGAACCTCATACATAAATCCAGTATCCGCAGAAGGCATCGATAACTCCGGATGCATCGTCCTCCTTCCAAAAGTCCCTTTAGTCGGTTTGCTAAAATCCCCAGTAATCAAAGTTTCTGTTCTCGTCAGAGCGTGCTCTTCTAGACCCTTTCTTGATAAGACGAACTGTTATAGCTAACGTTCTTCAAACCTAAAATGCATCTTCACTGTATCGTTTTGTCCTCTGGCCAGTCGTCTTTACCATAGGAATATCATGATAGAAGGGTTCCGTTCTGATCGAACCTTCTAGAAGAGATATAGCCTTTCGTAATTTAGTGTCGCCGTCTGGCTTCCGGAGGCATGCTGATACTGGATATGGGAAAAATCCAGGGCGCGGCTGGACAAGCGAAAGAAGCGCATCCTGTTGCTATCGCAGGATCGTATCCTTACAACTGAGTACGAAGCTAAGCTGGCGCATGAGCAGACTAAAACGCAGATACACATAAATAGCCCTCATAGGGAATATATGTCCGCGTTGGCTGTTGTTTTTGGCAGCAACGGTTGCCCACGATGCAGTCAATACACAATATACAGAAGGGTGTTTCTTCTGGCGCCTCGCCTTGACTTCTCACAGGGAAACGAGAAAAGCCTGGGTTATGTGGGGGTTTAGCAAGTATTATGGATAGTGTCGAGACGAAGAGAGGGGTGCGGTTTGCGCTGGACGTACTAAAGAATGTTTGATCGCCTGCCCCTTAAAGGGGGTGAGATGAGGCAGACAGTAGCTGTCTCCTTAGCTGAACAGAAGCGGGACTGCAGGCTACATTGAGGAAGGACATGACTCTGTCGCTTCCTGGCTATTACCACCTAATAGACCATATTGTAGGCTTAACTGCCAAGTCTACTGCAGCGAGTTTGCCGTATGGACATAGCGCAGACTATATTTACATGAAATCCTCTTCCATCATCAAATAATAACATTATCTAACTACGATTTAACAAACTATCGACTCGAACAAGCTAGCAATAAGATTTATTCTGCTGAATAGGTGCTTCGTCGCTGTTCCTAAAGAGGTGGTCTGGAGCCAAGTCGACCAGTCGACCCAGGACAAACATTGTTACCTGCCTGTAGAGACAGGTTATAGCTCTTAGATATGGTGCTGTTCGGCTATGACTTCATGGCAAAGAACACTGCTTACCGACACTGTGGGCTGGAGAATGTTTGCAGCCATGGAGCTCCTATCGGCTATGCCTAACAAGCAACGTCTGGTCGGTGTGCCCCGACGAGCGCTTGCTCATAGTTGCTGGTGAAGTGGACGGATGCTGCGCCGCAGATGTTAGAGACTTAGGCTATAAGAAGAGTTAAAATTAGCTTTGATATACAGCCCACTGTCCCGCTGGCACCCATCTCGGGGTCAAGATACCCCGGACGTTATAGCCAATCCAGCGACTGCAGCAGCAGCAGCAGCAACAGCAACGTAAACAAAATGTAATAGCATTTATGGGAGTGTACGGCTGCTGAAATCGGTTCGTTTGTAACTTCGTTTCAGCTAACTTCCGTTCTTAGGGAACAACGCTACACAGCCATTACTGCTATTGGAGATGCATCGCTTATAGGGCACATAATAGTTTCTTTCTATAGAAAAAAGTAGAGACAAGCCGACTTTAATGCAGTGCGATAAGAAAGATGATTGAGCTGTTTCTATTTAGGGAGTACAACGGGCGTATTTTTTCTTGCCCAACAATGACTATCTAAATGCTGTTCGTATTAACGAATGGAAATTAGAGGTCATATTGTTATGTTATGTTATATGGAATCTTACATAATCCTTATGAATCATTTATTAGCAATTTCGTGTGTTGAAGTGCCATATATATTTTATAGTTGTGTGTATGCATATAATGGATGACGTTAGCAGCGTCTCGAAATAACGCTACGGACATTTTGTTTATTTATCATCTTAGATTTCTTGTTTTAATTGAAAATCTTTTTTCTCCTAATTTCACACTATTCGATTGTAATTGTAGCCTGTTGGGATTAACGGCTGGCTTGCTTTTAACGAATGGCTTTAGACTGACCTCATTTTTTGGGAACACCTCGTTTAGTTGTTAGTCCTCCTGTATAAACACTGTTTGGCTGGTTAGTTTTTCGCGTCGGACACACATACGAGCGTTATAGTTATTTTTGGGAATTTTCTTTCATTTTTAACTCGACATCGCATTTGCACGGCATCCTTTTGGTCTTCTCCCTTAACAACCACTTTCGCCAGTGTAAAGAGGGCAATTAGATTGTGTCATAACATGGTCAGCTTGAATCGCAGATGCCCTTCAACAAAAGAGATATTTAAGCAAAGATATTGAATCACAATACTAGCTACACAAAAAGCTTCAACAAATAACCGTTACATGTAGTTGTTTGACGAAGCGTTCGATGCTATCAATGTTGTTCTATTTTTGTCAGTTTATTAATACTACCATCGTATCTCGACCATATTGTCAATGAGCTTTTTACTAAACTTTGTTCGTGGGTCCAAAGACCAATCGGACCAACTTTCTACGTAGGGAACGGCAGCCAAATTTGCTATGAGCTCAAATCACATTAGTTACTATAACACACACCTTTTTCCTGCAGCAATACGCCCTCTGTCCTGTTCGGTTCGCCGAGTCATTTTCTTTCCTACTATAGGACATATTCTTTCTCATCTACTCATACCAAATCTCAATTACCGTATTTGCTTCTTGAAGAAAGAGAATTTTCGCTTACGAAGTCCGCGAGCTAAGCAAGACCCAGCGCCCTTAAGTCGTTTACTTGCTTAACCCAATCTTACCAGCTTTCTCTTCGGGAGAAGCGACGGGGTTTATCTTGGCTATGATAATTAGTATTTTGATTTTTTGCTATGCTAACCAACAGTGGTGTTGTTAGTGGCAGTAGGCTGCCGCAGCCCCCAAAGGCGCAACCCCCCGCTCCACCAGTCGCTTACGCAGGGTCGAAACGCGTGCATCGCTCAGAGTAGACGCAGTAGCCCACCTCCATTCGCTCGAAGCCCACGCATGCAGCAGCAACTGCATCCGAGAAGATATATAAATTAATTATAAAATCTTTCCCGTGCAAATTTTGGATTAGCGCACAGACCACCGCTCCTATTTCTTCTGCTGCTACTGCGGCTGGGCTGCACGGGAAGAAGCGAACTCTAGCTAAAATTGAGAGGGAATTGAGGACCTGCGTTGGCCATGGCGAAGGCTGGACCGGTGAGGTACCGAGTAAACTCCTTCAGGAGACTAACTTGCGGGGTCGTGGTTAGTGTTACTGCTTTTGCTTGCTAGCCACTGGTACAATGGCGCTAGCGGCACTGGGGTACCCGACTGCGTTCTAGGCTGCACCGTAAAGTAAGTGTGCCGTGGCGTGACGAAAAGCGAAAATCGGAAGAGGCGCGTGGGCATAACGGCAGCAGCCGCAATGCGGCGACAGCCTCAGGGGCAGGATCGAGAAGCAGGCCTGGCCCCCCGTGGCGTCGTAAAGCTCTAATCTGAGGACAACGACACAAGCAGTAGGGGCGTGGAGCACTTCGAGGCTTAGAACGTGGCGGTAAGGGAAGGGGCAGGAAAGAGAATGGAGGGCGAGAAGAAACTCCAGGGGTACGAGGGAAAAAGTCGGTTGAACAGCTCTAACCCGACGAGTTTGTGAGTTGAGAGAGGCTTCCGTCGGCGTACGCTGTGTCGTTGACGAAACGCGTCTCCTAGCCGATGCTAGTGCCTCGCCTACCTCTGGTCGACAACGCACTCTTGTTTTTTGCACGTTACCGAATACTTTCTCCGTGCTAATTCGCCTTAACCGTCTCTTGTCGACAAACTCAGCTAGGAACTCTATGCTTTGCTTTCAACTCGCGCCCCGTTCAGAACTTGATTAGTAGTCAAGTTACCGCAACAATGCCATCGCATCGACAACCATGATAACAACAGCAACAGAGCTCCAAATGAATAAGTTGTGCAGGGCTATCTCGGCTATTTTGCCATATTGTAAAATTTGTATTTGAATTAAGCTGTCTGGCCAATAATTTTTAGCATCGGGTTAAACAAATAGATGGTTGGGATGGAATATACCCGATAAAGACCATGATGATAATTATAATATTATATCTAATCGGACCGCAGTTAAATTTCGCAACGTGCAAATCGATTTGGGAATGTATCCATTCCTATCCATTTCCTATCTGTTCCCGTTCGTTACCCTTTTGCCATGACAATTCGACATTATCAATCTACGAAACTTCGTATTTGTTTAGAATATGTGATGCTCACAAGTTCAAAAGTTAAGTTAAAAACACTTCGTCCGTGCAATTCAAATAACAGAGAATCAAACTCATTAGACGTTCTAACCATGCTGATTGAGAAACGGGGAAGGTTTGTTTAGTTTCGTAAGGCCAAGATCGCTAGCGGCCTTTGCTGTAGCCAGCTGCGAGCAGCCAACTCTGCATACGATCTACGATGTCCCGTAGAATCCTTCTATCCCACTGACTCTCTTCTAAGCACTATTTACACACGAATTTCGCCTATGTGTTTTTATGCAGCGAATGATCCGCGAACATTTAATGCAAGGCGGTCATCCTAAAGTTGCTAGCTCGGTTATTGTGTTCATGAGTCCGCCAAAAAAATGTATCTTGCTTACACAACCTTTCATTCCATATGAGCTACTCCGGGGCGAATGCCGTCCTGCCGTCTACATGAAGCACCTAGCGCGATGCTCAGCAGAGGAAGACATGAGAACAGTATGCAACCCAGGTTGCAGAAGGCCGCTTCGGCCAAACGCGAGTATTTGTCCATTAGGCCGTTAGCAGCGGCGGTGCTGGGTGCCCATCACAGCAATGCAAGCATCGCTTTTCAGGTTCATGCCAGGACCGTGGCAATCGCCAACTAGCGGATAGTGGAACAGTGTGCTGGCCGCCACCCATAGTCCACGATCTGCTGTCCAATTCAAAACAGCTAACTGAGACCAGAAGCAGCCACGCTAGCTGATTTCGTCTGCAGCCGACCGCGCGACGCCACCGGTCAGCACGCCAGGTTCATTCGACTGATCTACATGGAAGAGGGACAGTTCTTCGGCTGTGCCCTGGTTTAAGACCAACCATCGCCAACGACCATGAACGCAACCATGTTTGCGGCAGTCTCGCAGCGTTTACGCATGAACAGAGGGGAATTGGACACTGCTTAAACCCGGCGAGCGAGCCTTGTCGAGTAGTAGCCGACACTTGCACGTGGCTGCAGAGTCTACCTTTAGGAGCACGCACCACTCTTGCCTCTGTCCATTGCCTTCGTCCAGCGCTTTCTGATGCTGATGATCTCCATTATCCATTTGTTCTTCCAAAGACCCAATGGACGACCGAATTTTGGTCATCTATTCACGCTATCCGCCGTTTCATACGTAGTATGTATGTGTGTTTGGTGCGAGCGGACTGTTGGTTCCCTCCAAAACAGCGTCGTAGTGAATCTGCTTTATCCCGTAATATTTTTTAGCACCTTTTGCTTTCACACTGTACTCCACACAGACACACAATTCTGCCGGCCGTTCGAAAGCATTCGAGTTCGTATCGATGGACCTACTGTTACACAGACTGATACAAGTTGGTGGGCCAGTAGGCGTATAGGTGTTTGTCCACCAGTCACCAATTACATTTGCATTTCTGTTCTCTGTAACCGACACGTCGGGTAGAGAAACAGTCTAATACCATCCGCGAAGCTCTAACTCTTCCTGGACTATAAAACAGCGTGTTCACATGATGGGGGCGGTGATGGTTAGCACTGCGCTAATTCCAGGCGCACCCGCGTTTCCCAGTGGCAAAATCCCTTCGCAGGTCCCAAGATCATTCGAAACTGCCGCGCTCGGAAACAGAAGGCCACTGTTTTCTGCTGAACGGATGCCGCTGGCCAGTTGAATAATGATGAAACTCGAATTCTTAATAATGAACAACTGTGTCTACGGTACTGCGAGGCTACACTAATTGAGCGTATAACGTTATTTGTCTAATGGAGCGTTGGCTGACTGCTCGTAATTACATTGCATCCTCAAAAATGGTTACACCTGGTTTGCTAAAGGGTATATTTGTGACTAATTTGGGAACTAAATAAAAGTATTTTAAAAATGTCT
This sequence comes from Varroa jacobsoni, assembly GCF_002532875.2. NCBI lineage: Eukaryota > Metazoa > Arthropoda > Arachnida > Mesostigmata > Varroidae > Varroa > Varroa jacobsoni. Next base: position 260,349 of record NW_019212998.1, on the reverse strand, counting down.
CGTTTTGCTGCAAAAGTGGCTTAGGCAAACAGTGA